>NW_027223060.1:0-300000 GCF_043380555.1 Nothobranchius furzeri | reverse complement strand
AAGGAATGGAGTCATTAGCACTTAAGGTTTGTAAATAACACCCAGAATTATGTTGCAGGAAGAACAATTTCACATCATTCTGGGTCCATTTGTGTGAAAACAAGGTCCAATCAGGCTGAAACGCTACAAGAAGGTAGAATCTATTGAGTTGTAAGTGATCTGAATGTTTCATGATGATAGCACTTTCCTAAGGGGGTCAAACCATGTCCCAAAGGTCACCGGATCTGGTGTCAATTTAAAGTAGTAGTCCAGTTACACATTTGTGGGCTTATAACTTGACTTCTGAATGTCCTAGAGAGATCAGGTTTGTTTTAATGTACTCCAATCAACAGCCCCTACAACCACAAAAAGGAATGGAGTCATTAGCACTTATGGTTTGTAAATGGCACCCAGAATTATGTTGCACGAAGCAAAATTTCACATCATTCTGGGTCCATTTGTGTGAAAACAAGGTCCAATCAGGCTGAAACGCTACAAGAAGGTAGAATCTATTGAGTTGTAAGTGATCTGAAGGTTTCAAGATGATCGCACATTCTTATAGGGGGTAAAACCATGTCCCAAAGGTCACCGGGCCTGGTGTCACTTTAAAGAAGTTGTCCAGTTACACCTTTGTGGCCTTATAACTTGGCTTCTGAATGTCCTAGAGAGATCAGGTTTGTTTTAGTGTACTCCAATCAACAGCCCCTACAACCACAAAAAGGAATGGAGTCATTAGCACTTATGGTTTGTAAATGGCACCCAGAATTATGTTGCACGAAGCACAATTTCACATCATTCTGGGTCCATTTGTGTGAAAACAAGGTCCAATCAGGCTGAAACGTTACAGGAAGGTAGAATCTATTGAGTTGTAAGTGATCTGAACGTTTCATGATGATAGCACTTTCCTAAGGGGGTCAAACCATGTCCCAAAGGTCACCGGCTCTGGTGTCAATTTAAAGTAGTAGTCCAGTTACACATTTGTGGGCTTATAACTTGACTTCTGAATGTCCTAGAGAGATCAGGTTTGTTTTAATGTACTCCAATCAACAGCCCCTACAACCACAAAAAGGAATGGAGTCATTAGCACTTATGGTTTGTAAATGGCACCCAGAATTATGTTGCACGAAGCACAATTTCACATCATTCTGGGTCCATTTGTGTGAAAACAAGGTCCAATCAGGCTGAAACGCTACAAGAAGGTAGAATCTATTGAGTTGTAAGTGATCTGAAGGTTTCAAGATGATCGCACATTATTATAGGGGGTAAAACCATGTCCCAAAGGTCACCGGGCCTGGTGTCACTTTAAAGAAGTTGTCCAGTTACACCTTTGTGGGCTTATAACTTGGCTTCTGAATGTCCTAGAGAGATCAGGTTTGTTTTAGTGTACTCCAATCAACAGCCCCTACAACCGCAAAAAGGAATGGAGTCATTAGCACTTATGGTTTGTAAATGGCACCCAGAATTATGTTGCACGAAGCACAATTTCACATCATTCTGGGTTCATTTGTGTGAAAACAAGGTCCAATCAGGCTGAAACGTTACAGGAAAGTAGAATCTATTGAGTTGTAAGTGATATGAATGTTTCATGATGATAGCACTTTCCTAAGGGGGTCAAACCATGTCCCAAAGGTCACCGGATCTGGTGTCAATTTAAAGAAGTAGTCCAGTTACACAGTTGTGGGCTTATAACTTGGCTTCTGAATGACCTAGAGAGATCAGGTTTGTTTTAATGTACTCCAATCAACAGCCCCTACAACCACAAAAAGGAATGGAGATATTAGCACTTATGGTTTGTAAATGGCACCCAGAATTATGTTGCACGAAGCACAATTTCACATCATTCTGGGTTCATTTGTGTGAAAACAAGGTCCAATCAGGCTGAAACGTTACAGGAAGGTAGAATCTATTGAGTTGCAAGTGATCTGAACGTTTCATGATGATAGCACTTTCCTAAGGGGGTCAAACCATGTCCCAAAAGTCACCGGATCTGGTGTCAATTTAAAGAAGTAGTCCAGTTACACATTTGTGGGCTTATAACTTGGCTTCTGAATGTCCTAGAGAGATCAGGTTTGTTTTAGTGTACTACAATCAAGTGCCCCTACAACCACAAAAAGGAATGGAGTCATTAGCACTTATGGTTTGTAAATGGCACCCAGAATTATGTTACACGAAGCACAATTTCACATCATTCTGGGTCCATTTGTGTGAAAACAAGGTCCAATCGGGCTGAAACGCTACAAGAAGGTAGAATCTATTGAGTTGTAAGTGATCTGAACATTTCAAGATGATCGCACATTCCTATAGGGGGTAAAACCATGTCCCAAAGGTCACCGGGCCTGGTGTCACTTTAAAGTAGTAGTCCAGTTACACCTTTTGGGCTTATAACTTGGCTTCTGAATGTCCTAGAGAGGTTAGTTTGTTTTAGTGTACTCCAATCAACAGCCCCTAAAACCACAAAAAGGAATGGAGTCATTAGCACTTATGGTTTGTAAATGGCACCCAGAATTATGTTGCACGAAGCACACTTTCACATCATTCTGGGTTCATTTGTGTGGAAACAAGGTCCAATCAGGCTGAAACGTTACAGGAAGGTAGAATCTATTGAGTTGTAAGTGATCTGAACGTTTCATGATGAGAGCACTTTCCTAAGGGGGTCAAACCATGTCCCAAAGGTCACCGGATCTGGTGTCAATTTAAAGAAGTAGTCCAGTTACACATTTGTGGGCTTATAACTTGGCTTCTGAATGTCCTAGACGGATCAGGTTTGTTTTAGTGTACTCCAATCAACAGCCCCTACAACCACAAAAAGGAATGGAGTCATTAGCACTTAAGGTTTGTAAATAACACCCAGAATTATGTTGCAGGAAGAACAATTTCACATCATTCTGGGTCCATTTGTGTGAAAACAAGGTCCAATCAGGCTGAAACGCTACAAGAAGGTAGAATCTATTGAGTTGTAAGTGATCTGAATGTTTCATGATGATAGCACTTTCCTAAGGGGGTCAAACCATGTCCCAAAGGTCACCGGATCTGGTGTCAATTTAAAGTAGTAGTCCAGTTACACATTTGTGGGCTTATAACTTGACTTCTGAATGTCCTAGAGAGATCAGGTTTGTTTTAATGTACTCCAATCAACAGCCCCTACAACCACAAAAAGGAATGGAGTCATTAGCACTTATGGTTTGTAAATGGCACCCAGAATTATGTTGCACGAAGCAAAATTTCACATCATTCTGGGTCCATTTGTGTGAAAACAAGGTCCAATCAGGCTGAAACGCTACAAGAAGGTAGAATCTATTGAGTTGTAAGTGATCTGAAGGTTTCAAGATGATCGCACATTCTTATAGGGGGTAAAACCATGTCCCAAAGGTCACCGGGCCTGGTGTCACTTTAAAGAAGTTGTCCAGTTACACCTTTGTGGCCTTATAACTTGGCTTCTGAATGTCCTAGAGAGATCAGGTTTGTTTTAGTGTACTCCAATCAACAGCCCCTACAACCACAAAAAGGAATGGAGTCATTAGCACTTATGGTTTGTAAATGGCACCCAGAATTATGTTGCACGAAGCACAATTTCACATCATTCTGGGTTCATTTGTGTGAAAACAAGGTACAATCAGGCTGAAACGTTACAGGAAAGTAGAATCTATTGAGTTGTACGTGATATGAATGTTTCATGATGATAGCACTTTCCTAAGGGGGTCAAACCATGTCCCAAAGGTCACCGGATCTGGTGTCAATTTAAAGAAGTAGTCCAGTTACACATTTGTGGGCTTATAACTTGGCTTCTGAATGTCCTAGAGAGATCAGGTTTATTTTAGTGTACTCCAATCAACAGCCCCTACAACCACAAAAAGGAATGGAGTCATTAGCACTTATGGTTTTTAAATGGCACCCAGAATTATGTTGCACAAAGCACAATTTCACATCATTCTGGGTCCATTTGTGTGAAAACAAGGTCCAATCAGGCTGAAACGTTACAGGAAGGTAGAATCTATTGAGTTGTAAGTGATCTGAACGTTTCATGATGATAGCACTTTCCTAAGGGGGTCAAACCATCTCCCAAAGGTCACCGGGCCAAGTGTCACTTTAAAGAAGTAGTCCAGTTACACCTTTGTGGGCTTATAACTTGGCTTCTGAATGTCCTAGAGAGGTTAGGTTTGTTTTAGTGTACTCCAATCAACAGCCCCTACAACCACAAAAATGAATGGAGTCATTAGCACTTATGGTTTGTAAATGGCACCCAGAATTATTTTGCACGAAGCACAATTTCACATCATTCTGGGTTCATTTGTGTGAAAACAAGGTCCAATCAGGCTGAAACGTTACTGGATGCTAGAATCTATTGAGTTGTAAGTGATCTGAACGTTTCATGATGATAGCGCTTTTCCTAAGGGGGTCAAACCATGTCCCAAAGGTCACCGGATCTGGTGTCAATTTAAAGAAGTAGTCCAGTTACACATTTGTGGGCTTATAACTTGGCTTCTGAATGTCCTAGAGAGATCAGGGTTGTTTTAGTGTACTCCTATCAACAGCCCCCACAACCACAAAAAGGAATGGAGTCATTAGCACTTATGGTTCTTAAATGGCACCCAGAATTATGTTGCACGAAGCACAATTTCACATCATTCTGGGTCCATTTGTGTGAAAACAAGGTCCAATCAGGCTGAAACGTTACAGGAAGGTAAAATCTATTGAGTTGTAAGTGATCTGAACGTTTCAAGATGATCGCACATTCCTATAGGGGGTAAAACCATGTCCCAAAGGTCACCGGGCCTGGTGTCACTTTAAAGAAGTAGTCCAGTTACATCTTTGTAGGCTTATAACTTGGCTTCTGAATGTCCTCGAGAGATCAGGTTTGTTTTAATGTACTCCAATCAACAGCCCCTACAACCACAAAAAGGAATGGAGTCATTAGCACTTATGGTTTGTAAATGGCACACAGAATTATGTTGCACGAAGCACAATTTCACATCATTCTGGGTCCATTTGTGTGAAAACAAGGTCCAATCAGGCTGAAACGTTACAAGAAGGTAGAATCTATTGAGTTGTAAGTGATCCGAACGTTTCATGATGATAGCACTTTCCTAAGGGGGTCAAACCATGTCCCAAAGGTCACCGGATCTGGTGTCAATTTAAAGAAGTAGTCCAGTTACACATTTGTGGGCTTATAACTTGGCTTCTGAATGTCCTAGAGAGGTTAGGTTTGTTTTAGTGTACTCCAATCAACAGCCCCTACAACCACAAAAAGGAATGGAGTCATTAGCACTTATGGTTTGTAAATGGCACCCAGAATTATTTTGCACGAAGCACAATTTCACATCATTCTGGGTTCATTTGTGTGAAAACAAGGTCCAATCAGGCTGAAACGTTACTGGAAGCTAGAATCTATTGAGTTGTAAGTGATCTGAACGTTTCATGATGATAGCGCTTTCCTATAGGGGGTCAAACCATGTCCCAAAGGTCACCAGATCTGGTGTCAATTTAAAGAAGTAGTCCAGTTACACATTTGTGGGCTTATAACTTGGCTTCTGAATGTCCTAGAGAGATCAGGTTTATTTTAGTGTACTCCAATCAACAGCCCCTACAACCACAAAAAGGAATGGAGTCATTAGCACTTATGGTTCTTAAATGGCACCCAGAATTATGCTGCACTAAGCACAATTTCACATGATTCTGGGTCAATTTGTGTGAAAACAAGGTCCAATCCGGCTGAAACGTTACAAGAAGGTAGAATCTATTGAGTTGTAAGTGATCTGAACGTTTCAAGATGATCGCACATTCCTATAGGGGGTCAAACCATGTCCCAAAGGTCACCGGGCCAAGTGTCACTTTAAAGAAGTAGTCCAGTTACATCTTTGTGTGTGGGCTTATAACTTGGCTTCTGAATGTCCTAGAGAGATCAGGTTTGTTTTAGTGTACTCCAATCAACAGCCCCTAGAACCACAAAAAGGAATGGAGACATTAGAACTTATGGTTTTTAAATGGCACCCAGAATTATGTTGCACAAAGCACAATTTCACATCATTCTGGGTTCATTTGTGTGAAAACAAGGTCCAATCAGGCTGAAACGTTACAGGAAGGTAGAATCTATTGTTGTAAGTGATCTGAACGTTTCATGATGATAGCACTTTCCTAAGGGGGTCAAACCATGTCCCAAAGGTCACCGGATCTGGTGTCTAAAGAAGTAGTCCAGTTAAAAATTTGTGGGCTTATAACATGGCTTCTGAATGTCCTAGAGAGATCAGGTTTGTTTTAGTATACTCCAATCAACAGCCCCTACAACCACAAAAAGGAATGGGGTCATTAGACTTATGGTTTTTAAATGGCACCCAGAATTATGTTGCACGAAGCACAATTTCACATCATTCTGGGTTCATTTGTGTGAAAACAAGGTCCAATCAGGCTGAAACGTTACAGGAAGGTAGAATCTATTGCGTTGTAAGTGATCTGAACGTTTCATGATGATAGCACTTTCCTAAGGGGGTCAAACCATGTCCCAAAGGTCACCGGATCTGGTGTCAATTTAAAGAAGTAGTCCAGTTACACATTTGTGGGCTTATAACTTGGCTTCTGAATGTCCTAGAGCGATCAGGTTTGTTTTAGTGTACTCCAATCAACAGCCCCTACAACCACAAAAAGGAATGGAGTCATTAGCACTTATGGTTTTTAAATGGCACCCAGAATTATGTTGCACGAAGCACAATTTCACATCATTCTGGGTTCATTTGTGTGAAAACAAGGTCCAATCAGGCTGAAACGTTACAGGAAGGTAGAATCTATTGAGTTGTAAGTGATCTGAACGTTTCATGATGATAGCACTTTCCTAAGGGGGTCAAACCATGTCCCAAAGGTCACCGGATCTGGTGTCAATTTAAAGAAGTAGTCCAGTTACACCTTTGTGGGCTTATAACTTGGCTTCTGAATGTCCTAGAGAGGTTAGGTTTGTTTTAGTGTTCTCTAATCAACAGCCCCTACAACCACAAAAAGGAATGGAGACATTAGCACTTATGGTTTTTAAATGGCACCCAGAATTATGTTGCACAAAGCACAATTTCACATCATTCTGGGTTCATTTGTGTGAAAACAAGGTCCAATCAGGCTGAAACGTTACAGGAAGGTAGAATCTATTGTTGTAAGTGATCTGAACGTTTCATGATGATAGCACTTTCCTAAGGGGGTCAAACCATGTCCCAAAGGTCACCGGATCTGGTGTCTAAAGAAGTAGTCCAGTTAAAAATTTGTGGGCTTATAACTTGGCTTCTGAATGTCCTAGAGAGATCAGGTTTGTTTTAGTATACTCCAATAAACAGCCCCTACAACCACAAAAAGGAATGGAGTCATTAGACTTATGGTTTTTAAATGGCACCCAGAATTATGTTGCACGAAGCACAATTTCACATCATTCTGGGTTCATTTGTGTGAAAACAAGGTCCAATCAGGCTGAAACGTTACAGGAAGGTAGAATCTATTGCGTTGTAAGTGATCTGAACGTTTCATGATGATAGCACTTTCCTAAGGGGGTCAAACCATGTCCCAAAGGTCACCGGATCTGGTGTCAATTTAAAGAAGTAGTCCAGTTACACATTTGTGGGCTTATAACTTGGCTTCTGAATGTCCTAGAGCGATCAGGTTTGTTTTAGTGTACTCCAATCAACAGCCCCTACAACCACAAAAAGGAATGGAGTCATTAGCACTTATGGTTTTTAAATGGCACCCAGAATTATGTTGCACGAAGCACAATTTCACATCATTCTGGGTTCATTTGTGTGAAAACAAGGTCCAATCAGGCTGAAACGTTACAGGAAGGTAGAATCTATTGAGTTGTAAGTGATCTGAACGTTTCATGATGATAGCACTTTCCTAAGGGGGTCAAACCATGTCCCAAAGGTCACCGGATCTGGTGTCAATTTAAAGAAGTAGTCCAGTTACACATTTGTGGGCTTATAACTTGGCTTCTGAATGTCCTAGAGAGATCAGGTTTGTTTTAGAGTACTCCAATCAACAGCCCCTACAACCACAAAAAGGAATGGAGTCATTAGCACTTATGGTTTGTAAATGGCACCCAGAATTATGTTGCACGAAGCACAATTTCACATCATTCTGGGTCCATTTGTGTGAAAACAAGGTCCAGTCAGGCTGAAACATTACAGGAAGGTAGAATCTATTAAAATGTAAGTGATCTGAAGGTTTCATGATGATAGCACTTCCCTAAGGGGGTCAAACCATGTCCCAAAGGTCACCGGATCTGGTGTCTAAAGAAGTAGTCCAGTTACACATTTGTGGGCTTATAACTTGGCTTCTGAATGTCCTAGAGAGATCAGGTTTGTTTTAGTATACTCCAATCAACAGCCCCTACAACCACAAAAAGGAATGGAGTCATTAGCACTTATGGTTTTTAAATGGCACCCAGAATTATGTTGCACGAAGCACAATTTCACATCATTCTGGGTTCATTTGTGTGAAAACAAGGTCCAATCAGGCTGAAACGTTACACAAAGGTAGAATCTATTGAGTTGTAAGTGATCTGAACATTTCATGATGATAGCACTTTCCTAAGGGGGTCAAACCATGTCCCAAATGTCACCGGATCTGGTGTCAATTTAAAGTAGTAGTCCAGTTACACATTTGTGGGCTTATAACTTGGCTTCTGAATGTCCTGGAGAGGTCAGGTTTGTTTTAATGTACTCCAATCAACAGCCCCTACAACCATAAAAAGGAATGGAGTCATTCGCACTTATGGTTTGTAAATGGAACCCAGAATTATGTTGCACGAAGCAAAATTTCACATCATTCTGGGTTCATTTGTGTGAAAACAAGGTCCAATCAGGCAGAAACGTTACAGGAAGGTAGAATCTATTGAGTTGTAAGTGATCTGAACGTTTCATGATGATAGCACTTTCCTATAGGGGGTCAAACCATGTCCCAAAGGTCACCGGGCCTGGTGTCACTTTAAAGAAGTAGTCCAGTTACACCTTTGTGGGCTTATAACTTGGCTTCTGAATGTCCTAGAGAGATCAGGGTTGTTTTAGTGTACTCCAATCAACAGCCCCCACAACCACAAAAAGGAATGGAGTCATTAGCACTTATGGTTCTTAAATGGCACCCAGAATTATGTTGCACGAAGCACAATTTCACATCATTCTGGGTCCATTTGTGTGAAAACAAGGTCCAATCAGGCTGAAACGTTACAGGAAGGTAGAATCTATTGAGTTGTAAGGTATCTGAACATTTCAAGATGATCGCACATTCCTATAGGGGGTAAAACCATGTCCCAAAGGTCACCGGGCCTGGTGTCACTTTAAAGAAGTAGTCCAGTTACATCTTTGTAGGCTTATAACTTCGCTTCTGAATGTCCTAGAGAGATCAGGTTTGTTTTAATGTACTCCAATCAACAGCCCCTACAACCACAAAAAGGAATGGAGTCATTAGCACTTATGGTTTGTAAATGGCACACAGAATTATGCTGCACGAAGCACAATTTCACATCATTCTGGGTTCATTTGTGTGAAAACAAGGTCCAATCAGGCAGAAACGTTACAGGAAGGTAGAATCTATTGAGTTGTAAGTGATCTGAACGTTTCATGATGATAGCACTTTCCTAAGGGGGTCAAACCATGTCGCAAAGGTCACCGGATCTGGTGTCACTTTAAAGAATTAGTCCAGTTACACATTTGTGGGCTTATAACTTGGCTTCTGAATGTCCTAGAGCGGTCAGTTTTGTTTTAGTGTACTCCAATCAACAGCCCCTACAACCACAAAAAGGAATTGAGTCATTAGCACTTATGGTTTGTAAATGGCACCCAGAATTATGTTGCACGAAGCACAATTTCACATCATTCTGGGTCCATTTGTGTGAAAACAAGGTCCAATCAGGCTGAAACGTTACAAGAAGGTAGAATCTATTGAGTTGTAAGAGATCTGAACATTTCATGATGATAGCACTTTCCTAAGGGGGTCAAACCATGTCCCAAAGGTCACCGGATCTGGTGTCAATTTAAAGAAGTAGTCCAGTTACACATTTGTGGGCTTATAACTTGGCTTCTGAATGTCCTAGAGAGATCAGGTTTGTTTTAGTGTACTCCAATCAACAGCCCCTACAACCACAAAAAGGAATGGAGTCATTAGCACTTTTGGTTTGTAAATGGCACCCAGAATTATGTTGCACGAAGCACAATTTCACTTCATTCTGGGTCCATTTGTGTGAAAACAAGGTCCAATCAGGCTGAAACGCTATAAGAAGGTAGAATCTATTGAGTTGTAAGTGATCTGAATGTTTCAAGATGATCGCACATTCCTATAGGGGGTAAAACCATGTCCCAAAGGTCACCCGGCCTGGTGTCACTTTAAAGAAGTAGTCCAGTTACATCTTTGTGGGCTTATAACTTGGCTTCTGAATGTCCTAGAGAGGTTAGGTTTGTTTTAGTGTACTCCAATCAACAGCCCCTACAACCACAAAACGGAATGGAGTCATTAGCACTTATGGTTTGTAAATGGCACCCAGAATTATGTTGCACGAAGCACACTTTCACATCATTCTGGGTTCATTTGTGTGAAAACAAGGTCCAATCAGGCTGAAACGTTACAGGAAGTTAGAATCCATTGAGTTGTAAGTGATCTGAACGTTTCATGATGATAGCACTTTCCTAAGGGGGTCAAACCATGTCCCAAAGGTCACCGGATCTGGTGTCAATTTAAAGAAGTAGTCCAGTTACACATTTGTGGGCTTATAACGTGGCTTCTGAATGTCCTAGAGAGATCAGGTTTGTTTTAGTATACTCCAATCAACAGCCCCTACAACCACAAAAAGGAATGGAGTCATTAGCACTTATGGTTTTTAAATGGCACCCAGAATTATGTTGCACGAAGCACAATTTCACATGATTCTGGGTCCATTTGTGTGAAAACAAGGTCCATTCAGGCTGAAACGTTACAGGAAGGTAGAATCTATTGAGTTGTAAGTGATCTGAACGTTTCATGATGATAGCACTTTCCTAAGGGGGTCAAACCATGTCCCAAAGGTCACCGGATCTGGTGTCAATTTAAAGAAGTAGTCCAGTTACACATTTGTGGGCTTATAACTTGGCTTCTGAATGTCCTAGAGAGATCAGGTTTATTTTAGTGTACTCCAATCAACAGCCCCTACAACCACAAAAAGGAATGGAGTCATTATCACTTGTGCTTTGTAAATGGCACCCAGAATTATGTTGCACGAAGCACTATTTCACATCATTCTCGGTCCATTTGTGTGAAAACAAGGTCCAATCAGGCTGAAACGTTACAGGAAGGTAGAATCTATTGAGTTGTAAGTGATCTGAACGTTTCATGATGATAGCACTTTCCTAAGGGGGTCAAACCATGTCCCAAAGGTCACTGGATCTGGTGTCAATTTAAAGAAGTAGTCCAGTTACACATGTGTGGGCTTATAACTTGGCTTCTGAATGTCCTAGAGAGATCAAGTTTATTTTAGTGTACTCCAATCAACAGCCCCTACAACCACAAAAAGGAATGGAGTCATTAGCACTTATGGTTTGTAAATGGCACCCAGAATTATGTTGCACGAAGCACTATTTCACATCATTCTGGGTCCATTTGTGTGAAAACAAGGTCCAATCAGGCTGAAACGTTACAAGAAGGTAGAATCTATTGAGTTGTAAGTGATCTGAACATTTCATGATGATAGCACTTTCCTAAGGGGGTCAAACCATGCCCCAAAGGTCACCGGATCTGGTGTCAATTTAAAGAAGTAGTCCAGTTACACCTTTGTGGGCTTATAACTTGGCTTCTGAATGTCCTAGAGAGGTTAGATTTGTTTTAGTGTACTCCAATCTACAGCCCCTACAACCACAAAAAGGAATGGAGTCATTAGCGCTTATGGTTTGTAAATGGCACCCAGAATTATTTTGCACGAAGCACAATTTCACATCATTCTGGGTTCATTCGTGTGAAAACAAGGTCCAATCAGGCTGAAACGTTACAGGAAGGTAGAATCTATTGAGTTGTAAGTGATCTGAACGTTTAATGATGATAGCACTTTCCTAAGGGGGTCAAACCATGTCCCAAAGGTCACCGGATCTGGTGTCAATTTAAATAAGTAGTCCAGTTACACATTTGTGGGCTTATAACTTGGCTTCTGAATGTCCTAGAGAGATCGGGTTTATTGTAGTGTACTCCAATCAACAGCCCCTACAACCACAAAAAGGAATGGAGTCATTAGCACTTATGGTTTGTAAATGGCACCCAGAATTATGTTGCACGAAGCACTATTTCACATCATTCTGGGTCCATTTGTGTGAAAACAAGGTCCAATCAGGCTGAAACGTTACAGGAAGGTAGAATCTATTGAGTTGTAAGTGATCTGAACGTTTAATGATGATAGCAATTTCCTCAGGGGGTCAAACCATGTCCCAAAGGTCACCGGATCTGGTGTCAATTTAAAGAAGTAGTCCAGTTACATATTTATGGGCTTATAACTTGGCTTCTGAAGGTCCTAGAGCGATCAGGTTTGTTTTAGTGTACTCCAATCAACAGCCCCTACAACCACAAAAAGGAATGGAGTCATTAGCACTTATGACTTTTAAATGGCACCCAGAATTATGTTCCACGAAGCACAATTTCACATCATTCTGGGTTCATTTGTGTGAAAACAAGGTCCAATCAGGCTGAAACGTTACATGAAGGTAGAATCTATTGAGTTGTATGTGATCTGAAGGTTTCATGATGATATCACTTTCCTAAGGGGATCAAACCATGTCTCAAAGGTCACCGGATCTGGTGTCAATTTAAAGAAGTAGTCCAGTTACACATTTGTGGGCTTATAACTTGGCTTCTGAATGTCCTAGAGCGATCAGGTTTGTTTTAGTGTACTCCAATCAACAGCCCCTAGAACCACAAAAAGGAATGGAGACATTAGCACTTATGGTTTTTAAATGGCACCCAGAATTATGTTGCACGAAGCACAATTTCACATCATTCTGGGTTCATTTGTGTGAAAACAAGGTCCAATCAGGCTGAATCGTTACAGGAAGGTAGAATCTATTGAGTTGTAAGTGATCTGAACGTTTCATGATGATAGCACTTTCCTAAGGGGGTCAAACCATGTCCCAAAGGTCACCGGATCTGGTGTCTAAAGAAGTAGTCCAGTTACACATTTGTGGGCTTATAACTTGGCTTCTGAATGTCCTAGAGCGATCAGGTTTGCTTTAGTGTGCTCCAATCAACAGCCCCTACAACCACAAACAGGAATGGAGACATTAGCACTTATGGTTTTTAAATGGCACCCAGAATTATGTTGCACGAAGCACAATTTCACATCATTCTGGGTTCATTTGTGTGAAAACAAGGTCCAATCAGGCTGAAACAATACAGGAAGGTAGAATCTATTGAGTTGTAAGTGATCTGAACGTTTCATGATGATCGCACTTTCCTAAGGGGGTCAAACCATGTCCCAAAGGTCACCGGATCTGGTGTCACTTTAAAGAAGTAGTCCAGTTACACATTTGTGGGCTTATAACTTGGCTTCTGAATGTCCTAGAGAGGTCAGGGTTGTTTTAGTGTACTCCAATCAACAGCCCCTACAACCACAAAAAGGAATGGAGTCATTAGCACTTATGGTTTGTAAATGGCACCCAGAATTATGTTGCACGAAGCACAATTTCACATCATTCTGGGTCCATTTGTGTGAAAACAGCCGGATTGGACCTTGTTTTCACACAAATTGACCCAGAATCATGTGAAATTGTGCTTAGTGCAGCATAATTCTGGGTGCCATTTAAGAACCATAAGTGCTAATGACTCCATTCCTTTTTGTGGTTGTAGGGGCTGTTGATTGGAGTACACTAAAATAAACCTGATCTCTCTAGGACATTCAGAAGCCAAGTTATAAGCCCACAAATGTGTAAATGGACTACTTCTTTAAATTGACACCAGATCCGGTGACCTTTGGGACATGGTTTGACCCTCTTAGGAAAGCGCTATCATCATGAAACGTTCAGATCACTTACAACTCAATAGATTCTAGCTTCCAGTAACGTTTCAGCATAATTGGACCTTGTTTTCACACAAATGAACCCAGAATGATGTGAAATTGTGCTTCGTGCAAAATAATTCTGGGTGCCATTTACAAACCATAAGTGCTAATGACTCCATTCCTTTTTGTGGTTGTAGGGGCTGTTGATTGGAGTACACTAAAACAAACCTAACCTCTCTAGGACATTCAGAAGCCAAGTTATAAGCCCACAAAGGTGTAACTGGACTACTTCTTTAAAGAGACACTTGGCCCGGTGACCTTTGGGACATGGTTTGACCCCCTATAGGAATGTGCGATCATCTTGAAACGTTCAGATCACTTACAACTCAATAGATTCTACCTTCCTGTAACGTTTCAGCCTGATTGGACCTTGTTTTCACACAAATGGACCCAGAATGATGTGAAATTGTGCTTCGTACAACATAATTCTGGGTGCCATTTAAAAACCATAAGTGCTAATGACTCCATTCCTTTTTGTGGTTGTAGGGGCTGTTGATTGGAGTACATTAAAACAAACCTGATCTCTCTAGGACATTCAGAAGCCAAGTTATAAGCCCACAAATGTGTAACTGGACTACTTCTTTAAATTGACACCAGATCCAGTGACCTTTGGGACATGGTTTGACCCCCTTAGGAAAGTGCTATCATCATGAAACGTTCAGATCACTTACAACTCAATAGATTCTACCTTCCTGTAACGTTTCAGCCTGACTGGACCTTGTTTTCACACAAATGGACCCAGAATGATGTGAAATTGTGCTTCGTACAACATAATTCTGGGTGCCATTTAAAAACCATAAGTGCTAATGACTCCATTCCTTTTTGTGGTTGTAGGGGCTGTTGATTGGAGTACACTAAAACAAACCTGATCTCTCTAGGACATTCAGAAGCCAAGTTATAAGCCCACAAATGTGTAACTGGACTACTTCTTTAAATTGACACCAGATCCGGTGACCTTTGGGACATGGTTTGACCCCCTTAGGAAAAGTGCTATCATCATGAAACGTTCAGATCACTTACAACTCAATAGATTCTACCTTCCTGTAACGTTTCAGCCTGATTGGACCTTGTTTTCACACAAATGAACCCAGAATGATGTGAAATTGTGCTTCGTGCAACATAATTCTGGGTGCCATTTACAAACCATAAGTGCTAATGACTCCATTCCTTTTTGTGGTTTTAGGGGCTGTTGATTGGACTACACTAAAACAAACTAACCTCTCTAGGACATTCAGAAGCCAAGTTATAAGCCCACAAGGTGTAACTGGACTACTACTTTAAAGTGACACCAGGCCCGGTGACCTTTGGGACATGGTTTTACCCCCTATAGGAATGTGCGATCATCTTGAAATGTTCAGATCACTTACAACTCAATAGATTCTACCTTCTTGTAGCGTTTCAGCCTGATTGGACCTTGTTTTCACACAAATGGACCCAGAATGATGTGAAATTTTGCTTCGTGCAACATAATTCTGGGTGCCATTTACAAACCATAAGTGCTAATGACTCCATTCCTTTTTGTGGTTGTAGGGGCTGTTGATTGGAGTACACTAAACAAACCTGATCTCTCTAGGACATTCAGAAGCCAAGTTATAAGCCCACAAATGTGTAACTGGACTACTTCTTTAAATTGACACCAGATCCGGTGACTTTTGGGACATGGTTTGACCCCCTTAGGAAAGTGCTATCATCATGAAACGTTCAGATCACTTGCAACTCAATAGATTCTACCTTCCTGTAACGTTTCAGCCTGATTGGACCTTGTTTTCACACAAATGAACCCAGAATGATGTGAAATTGTGCTTCGTGCAACATAATTCTGGATGCCATTTACAAACCATAAGTGCTAATATCTCCATTCCTTTTTGTGGTTGTAGGGGCTGTTGATTGGAGTACATTAAAACAAACCTGATCTCTCTAGGACATTCAGAAGCCAAGTTATAAGCCCACAAATGTGTAACTGGACTACTTCTTTAAATTGACACCAGATCCGGTGACCTTTGGGACATGGTTTGATCCCCTTAGGAAAGCGCTATCATCATGAAACGTTCAGATCACTTACAACTAAATAGATTCTACCTTCCTGTAACGTTTCAGCCTGATTGGACCTTGTTTTCACACAAATGAACCCAGAATGATGTGAAATTGTGCTTCGTGCAACATAATTCTGGGTGCCATTTACAAACCATAAATGCTAATGACTCCATTCCTTTTTGTGGTTGTACGGGCTGTTGATTGGAGTACATTAAAACAAACCTGATCTCTCTACGACATTCAGAAGCCAAGTTATAAGCCCACGAATGTGTAACTGGACTACTTCTTTAAAGTGACACCAGGCCCAGTGACCTTTGGGACATGGTTTGACCCCCTTAGGAAAGTGCTATCATCATGAAACGTTCAGATCACTTACAACTAAATAGATTCTACCTTCCTGTAACGTTTCAGCCTGATTGGACCTTGTTTTCACACAAATGAACCCAGAATGATGTGAAATTGTGCTTCGTGCAACATAATTCTGGGTGCCATTTACAAACCATAAATGCTAATGACTTCATTCCTTTTAGTGGTAATGGGGGCTGCTAACTGGAGTACTCTAAAAAAACCTGACCTCTCTAGGATATTCAGAAGCCAAGTTATAAGCCCACAAAGGTGTAACTGGACTACTTCTTTAAAGTGACACCAGGCCCGGTGACCTTTGGGACATGGTTTGACCCCCTTAGGAAAGTGCTATCATCATGAAACGTTCAGATCACTTACAATTCAATAGAATCTACCTTCCTGTAACGTTTCAGCCTGATTGTACCTTGTTTTCACACAAATGAACCCAGAATGATGTGAAATTGTGCTTCGTGCAACATAATTCTGGGTGCCATTTAAAAACCATAAGTGCTAATGACTCCATTCCTTATTGTGGTTGTAGGGGCTGTTGATTGAAGTATACTAAAACAAACCTGATGTCTCTAGGACATTCAGAAGCCAAGTTATAAGCCCACAAATGTGTAACTGGACTACTTCTTTAAATTGACACCAGATCCGGTGACCTTTGGGACATGGTTTGACCCCCTTAGGAAAGTGCTCTCATCATGAAACGTTCAGATCACTTACAACTCAATAGATTCTACCTTCCTGTAACGTTTCAGCCTGATTGGACCTTGTTTTCACACAAATGGACCCAGAATGATGTGAAATTGTGCTTCGTGCAACATAATTCTGGGGGCCATTTACAAACCATAAGTGCTAATTACTCCATTCCTTTTTGTGGTTGTAGGGGCTGTTGATTGGAGTACACTAAAACAAACCTAACCTCTCTAGGACATTCAGAAGCCAAGTTATAAGCCCACAAAGGTGTAACTGGACTACTTCTTTAAAGTGACACCAGGCCCGGTGACCTTTGGGACATGGTTTTACCCCCTATAGGAATGTGCGATCATCTTGAAACGTTCAGATCACTTACAACTCAATAGATTCTACCTTCTTGTAGCGTTTCAGCCTGATTGGACCTTGTTTTCACATAAATGGACCCAGAATGATGTGAAATTGTGCTTCGTGCAACATAATTCTGGGTGCCATTTACAAACCATGAATGCTAATGACTTCATTCCTTTTAGTGGTAATGGGGGCTGCTAACTGGAGTACTCTAAAACAAACCTGACCTCTCTAGGATATTCAGAAGCCAAGTTATAAGCCCACAAAGGTGTAACTGGACTACTTCTTTAAAGTGACACCAGGCCCGGTGACCTTTGGGACATGGTTTGACCCCCTTAGGAAAGTGCTATCATCATGAAACGTTCAGATCACTTACAATTCAATAGAATCTACCTTCCTGTAACGTTTCAGCCTGATTGTACCTTGTTTTCACACAAATGAACCCAGAATGATGTGAAATTGTGCTTCGTGCAACATAATTCTGGGTGCCATTTAAAAACCATAAGTGCTAATGACTCCATTCCTTATTGTGGTTGTAGGGGCTGTTGATTGGAGTATACTAAAACAAACCTGATGTCTCTAGGACATTCAGAAGCCAAGTTATAAGCCCACAAATGTGTAACTGGACTACTTCTTTAAATTGACACCAGATCCGGTGACCTTTGGGACATGGTTTGACCCCCTTAGGAAAGTGCTATCATCTTGAAACGTTCAGATCACTTACAACTCAATAGATTCTACCTTCTTGTAGCGTTTCAGCCTGATTGGACCTTGTTTTCACATAAATGGACCCAGAATGATGTGAAATTGTGCTTCGTGCAACATAATTCTGGGGGCCATTTACAAACCATAAGTGCTAATTACTCCATTCCTTTTTGTGGTTGTAGGGGCTGTTGATTGGAGTACACTAAAACAAACCTGATCTCTCTAGGACATTCAGAAGCCAAGTTATAAGCCCACAAATGTGTAACTGGACTACTTCTTTAAATTGACACCAGATCCGGTGATCTTTGGGACATCGTTTGACCCCCTTAGGAAAGTGCTATCATCATGAAACGTTCAGATCACTTACAACTCAGTAGATTCTACCTTCCTGTAACGTTTCAGCCTGATTGGACCTTGTTTTCACACAAATGAACCCAGAATGATGTGAAATTGTGCTTCGTGCAACATAATTCTGGGTGCCATTTAAAAACCATAAGTGCTAATGACTCCATTCCTTTTTGTGGTTGTAGGGGCTGTTGATTGGAGTACACTAAAACAAACCTGACCGCTCTAGGACATTCAGAAGCCAAGTTATAAGCCCACAGATGTGTAACTGGACTAATTCTTTAAAGTGACACCAGATCCGGTGACCTTTGCGACATGGTTTGACCCCTTTAGGAAAGTGCTATCATCATGAAACGTTCAGATCACTTACAACTCAATAGATTCTACCTTCCTGTAACGTTTCTGCCTGATTGGACCTTGTTTTCACACAAATGAACCCAGAATGATGTGAAATTGTGCTTCGTGCAACATAATTCTGTGTGCCATTTACAAACCATAAGTGCTAATGACTCCATTCCTTTTTGTGGTTGTAGGGGCTGTTGATTGGAGTACATTAAAACAAACCTGATCTCTCTAGGACATTCAGAAGCCAAGTTATAAGCCTACAAAGATGTAACTGGACTACATCTTTAAAGTGACACCAGGCCCGGTGACCTTTGGGACATGGTTTTACCCCCTATAGGAATGTGCGATCATCTTGAAACGTTCAGATCACTTACAACTCAATAGATTCTACCTTCCTGTAACGTTTCAGCCTGATTGGACCTTGTTTTCACACAAATGGACCCAGAATGATGTGAAATTGTGCTTCGTGCAACATAATTCTGGGTGCCATTTAAGAACCATAAGTGCTAATGACTCCATTCCTTTTTGTGGTTGTGGGGGCTGTTGATTGGAGTACACTAAAACAACCCTGATCTCTCTAGGACATTCAGAAGCCAAGTTATAAGCCCACAAAGGTGTAACTGGACTACTTCTTTAAAGTGACACCAGGCCCGGTGACCTTTGGGACATGGTTTGACCCCCTATAGGAAAGTGCTATCATCATGAAACGTTCAGATCACATACAACTCAATAGATTCTACCTTCCTGTAACGTTTCTGCCTGATTGGACCTTGTTTTCACACAAATGAAACCAGAATGATGTGAAATTTTGCTTCGTGCAACATAATTCTGGGTGTTAATTACAAACCATAAGTGCTAATGACTCCATTCCTTTTTGTGGTTGTAGGGGCTGTTGATTGGAGTACATTAAAACAAACCTGACCTCTCCAGGACATTCAGAAGCCAAGTTATAAGCCCAAAAATGTGTAACTGGACTACTACTTTAAATTGACACCAGATCCGGTGACATTTGGGACATGGTTTGACCCCCTTAGGAAAGTGCTATCATCATGAAACGTTCAGATCACTTACAACTCAATAGATTCTACCTTTCTGTAACGTTTCAGCCTGATTGGACCTTGTTTTCACACAAATGAACCCAGAATGATGTGAAATTGTGCTTCGTGCAACATAATTCTGGGTGCCATTTAAAAACCATAAGTGCTAATGACTCCATTCATTTTTGTGGTTGTAGGGGCTGTTGATTGGAGTATACTAAAACAAACCTGATCTCTCTAGGACATTCAGAAGCCAAGTCATAAGCCCACAAATGTGTAACTGGACTACTTCTTTAGACACCAGATCCGGTGACCTTTGGGACATGGTTTGACCCCCTTAGGGAAGTGCTATCATCATGAAACCTTCAGATCACTTACATTTTAATAGATTCTACCTTCCTGTAATGTTTCAGCCTGATTGGACCTTGTTTTCACACAAATGAACCCAGAATGATGTGAAATTGTGCTTCATGCAAAATAATTCTGGGTGCCATTTACAAACCATAAGTGCTAATGACTCCATTCCTTTTTGTGGTTGTAGGGGCTGTTGATTGGAGTACACTAAAACAAACCTAACCTCTCTAGGACATTCAGAAGCCAAGTTATAAGCCCACAAAGGTGTAACTGGACTACTTCTTTAAAGAGACACTTGGCCCGGTGACCTTTGGGACATGGTTTGACCCCCTATAGGAATGTGCGATCATCTTGAAACGTTCAGATCACTTACAACTCAATAGATTCTACCTTCTTGTAGCGTTTCAGCCGGATTGGACCTTGTTTTCACACAAATTGACCCAGAATGATGTGAAATTGTGCTTCGTGCAACATAATTCTGGGTGCCACTTACAAACCATAAGTGCTAATGACTCCATTCCTTTTTGTGGTTGTAGGGGCTGTTGATTGGAGTACATTAAAACAAACCTGATCTCTCTAGGACATTCAGAAGCCAAGTTATAAGCCCACAAATGTGTAACTGGACTACTTCTTTAAATTGACACCAGATCCAGTGACCTTTGGGACATGGTTTGACCCCCTTAGGAAAGTGCTATCATCATGAAACGTTCAGATCATTTACAACTCAATAGATTCTACCTTCCTGTAACGTTTCAGCCTGATTGGACCTTGTTTTCACACAAATGGACCCAGAATGATGTGAAATTGTGCTTCGTACAACATAATTCTGGGTGCCATTTAAAAACCATAAGTGCTAATGACTCCATTCCTTTTTGTGGTTGTAGGGGCTGTTGATTGGAGTACACTAAAACAAACCTGATCTCTCTAGGACATTCAGAAGCCAAGTTATAAGCCCACAAATGTGTAACTGGACTACTTCTTTAAATTGACACCAGATCCGGTGACCTTTGGGACATGGTTTGACCCCCTTAGGAAAGTGCTATCATCATGAAACGTTCAGATCACTTACAACTCAATAGATTCTACCTTCCTGTAACGTTTCAGCCTGATTGGACCTTGTTTTCACACAAATGAACCCAGAATGATGTGAAATTGTGCTTCGTGCAACATAATTCTGGGTGCCATTTAAAAACCATAAGTGCTAATGACTCCATTCCTTATTGTGGTTGTAGGGGCTGTTGATTGGAGTATACTAAAACAAACCTGATGTCTCTAGGACATTCAGAAGCCAAGTTATAAGCCCACAAATGTGTAACTGGACTACTTCTTTAAATTGACACCAGATCCGGTGACCTTTGGGACATGGTTTGACCCCCTTAGGAAAGTGCTATCATCATGAAACGTTCAGATCACTTACAACTCAATAGATTCTACCTTCCTGTAACGTTTCAGCCTGATTGGACCTTGTTTTCACACAAATGGACCCAGAATGATGTGAAATTGTGCTTCGTGCAACATAATTCTGGGGGCCATTTACAAACCATAAGTGCTAATTACTCCATTCCTTTTTGTGGTTGTAGGGGCTGTTGATTGGAGTACACTAAAACAAACCTAACCTCTCTAGGACATTCAGAAGCCAAGTTATAAGCCCACAAAGGTGTAACTGGACTACTTCTTTAAAGTGACACCAGGCCCGGTGACCTTTGGGACATGGTTTTACCCCCTATAGGAATGTGCGATCATCTTGAAACGTACAGATCACTTACAACTCAATAGATTCTACCTTCTTGTAGCGTTTCAGCCTGATTGGACCTTGTTTTCACATAAATGGACCCAGAATGATGTGAAATTGTGCTTCGTGCAACATAATTCTGGGTGCCATTTAAGAACCATAAGTGCTAATGACTCCATTCCTTTTTGTGGTTGTGGGGGCTGTTGATTGGAGTACACTAAAACAACCCTGATCTCTCTAGGACATTCAGAAGCCAAGTTATAAGCCCACAAAGGTGTAACTGGACTACTTCTTTAAAGTGACACCAGGCCCGGTGACTTTTGGGACATGGTTTGACCCCCTATAGGAAAGTGCTATCATCATGAAACGTTCAGATCACGTACAACTCAATAGATTCTACCTTCCTGTAACGTTTCTGCCTGATTGGACCTTGTTTTCACACAAATGAAACCAGAATGATGTGAAATTTTGCTTCGTGCAACATAATTCTGGGTGTTATTTACAAACCATAAGTGCTAATGACTCCATTCCTTTTTGTGGTTGTAGGGGCTGTTGATTGGAGTACATTAAAACAAACCTGACCTCTCCAGGACATTCAGAAGCCAAGTTATAAGCCCACAAATGTGTAACTGGACTACTACTTTAAATTGACACCAGATCCGGTGACATTTGGGACATGGTTTGACCCCCTTAGGAAAGTGCTATCATCATGAAACGTTCAGATCACTTACAACTCAATAGATTCTACCTTTCTGTAACGTTTCAGCCTGATTGGACCTTGTTTTCACACAAATGAACCCAGAATGATGTGAAATTGTGCTTCGTGCAACATAATTCTGGGTGCCATTTAAAAACCATAAGTGCTAATGACTCCATTCCTTTTTGTGGTTGTAGGGGCTGTTGATTGGAGTATACTAAAACAAACCTGATCTCTCTAGGACATTCAGAAGCCAAGTTATAAGCCCACAAATGTGTAACTGGACAACTTCTTTAGACACCAGATCCGGTGACCTTTGGGACATGGTTTGACCCCCTTAGGGAAGTGCTATCATCATGAAACCTTCAGATCACTTACATTTTAATAGATTCTACCTTCCTGTAATGTTTCAGCCTGATTGGACCTTGTTTTCACACAAATGAACCCAGAATGATGTGAAATTGTGCTTCATGCAAAATAATTCTGGGTGCCATTTACAAACCATAAGTGCTAATGACTCCATTCCTTTTTGTGGTTGTAGGGGCTGTTGATTGGAGTACACTAAAACAAACCTAACCTCTCTAGGACATTCAGAAGCCAAGTTATAAGCCCACAAAGGTGTAACTGGACTACTTCTTTAAAGAGACACTTGGCCCGGTGACCTTTGGGACATGGTTTGACCCCCTATAGGAATGTGCGATCATCTTGAAACATTCAGATCACTTACAACTCAATAGATTCTACCTTCTTGTAGCGTTTCAGCCGGATTGGACCTTGTTTTCACACAAATTGACCCAGAATGATGTGAAATTGTGCTTCGTGCAACATAATTCTGGGTGCCACTTACAAACCATAAGTGCTAATGACTCCATTCCTTTTTGTGGTTGTAGGGGCTGTTGATTGGAGTACATTAAAACAAACCTGATCTCTCTAGGACATTCAGAAGCCAAGTTATAAGCCCACAAATGTGTAACTGGACTACTTCTTTAAATTGACACCAGATCCAGTGACCTTTGGGACATGGTTTGACCCCCTTAGGAAAGTGCTATCATCATGAAACGTTCAGATCACTTACAACTCAATAGATTCTACCTTCCTGTAACGTTTCAGCCTGATTGGACCTTGTTTTCACACAAATGGACCCAGAATGATGTGAAATTGTGCTTCGTACAACATAATTCTGGGTGCCATTTAAAAACCATAAGTGCTAATGACTCCATTCCTTTTTGTGGTTGTAGGGGCTGTTGATTGGAGTACACTAAAAAAACCTGATCTCTCTAGGACATTCAGAAGCCAAGTTATAAGGCCACAAGGTGTAACTGGACTACTACTTTAAAGTGACACCAGGCCCGGTGACCTTTGGGACATGGTTTTACCCCCTATAGGAATGTGCGATCATCTTGAAATGTTCAGATCACTTACAACTCAATAGATTCTACCTTCTTGTAGCGTTTCAGCCTGATTGGACCTTGTTTTCACACAAATGGACCCAGAATGATGTGAAATTTTGCTTCGTGCAACATAATTCTGTGTGCCATTTACAAACCATAAGTGCTAATGACTCCATTCCTTTTTGTGGTTGTAGGGGCTGTTGATTGGAGTACACTAAACAAACCTGATCTCTCTAGGACATTCAGAAGCCAAGTTATAAGCCCACAAATGTGTAACTGGACTACTTCTTTAAATTGACACCAGATCCGGTGACTTTTGGGACATGGTTTGACCCCCTTAGGAAAGTGCTATCATCATGAAACGTTCAGATCACTTGCAACTCAATAGATTCTACCTTCCTGTAACGTTTCAGCCTGATTGGACCTTGTTTTCACACAAATGAACCCAGAATGATGTGAAATTGTGCTTCGTGCAACATAATTCTGGATGCCATTTACAAACCATAAGTGCTAATATCTCCATTCCTTTTTGTGGTTGTAGGGGCTGTTGATTGGAGTACATTAAAACAAACCTGATCTCTCTAGGACATTCAGAAGCCAAGTTATAAGCCCACAAATGTGTAACTGGACTACTTCTTTAAATTGACACCAGATCCGGTGACCTTTGGGACATGGTTTGATCCCCTTAGGAAAGCGCTATCATCATGAAACGTTCAGATCACTTACAACTAAATAGATTCTACCTTCCTGTAACGTTTCAGCCTGATTGGACCTTGTTTTCACACAAATGAACCCAGAATGATGTGAAATTGTGCTTCGTGCAACATAATTCTGGGTGCCATTTACAAACAATAAATGCTAATGACTCCATTCCTTTTTGTGGTTGTAGGGGCTGTTGATTGGAGTACATTAAAACAAACCTGATCTCTCCACGACATTCAGAAGCCAAGTTATAAGCCCACGAATGTGTAACTGGACTACTTCTTTAAAGTGACACCAGGCCCGGTGACCTTTGGGACATGGTTTGACCCCCTTAGGAAAGTGCTATCATCATGAAACGTTCAGATCACTTACAATTCAATAGAATCTACCTTCCTGTAACGTTTCAGCCTGATTGTACCTTGTTTTCACACAAATGAACCCAGAATGATGTGAAATTGTGCTTCGTGCAACATAATTCTGGGTGCCATTTAAAAACCATAAGTGCTAATGACTCCATTCCTTATTGTGGTTGTAGGGGCTGTTGATTGGAGTATACTAAAACAAACCTGATGTCTCTAGGACATTCAGAAGCCAAGTTATAAGCCCACAAATGTGTAACTGGACTACTTCTTTAAATTGACACCAGATCCGGTGACCTTTGGGACATGGTTTGACCCCCTTAGGAAAGTGCTATCATCATGAAACGTTCAGATCACTTACAACTCAATAGATTCTACCTTCCTGTAACGTTTCAGCCTGATTGGACCTTGTTTTCACACAAATGGACCCAGAATGATGTGAAATTGTGCTTCGTGCAACATAATTCTGGGGGCCATTTACAAACCATAAGTGCTAATTACTCCATTCCTTTTTGTGGTTGTAGGGGCTGTTGATTGGAGTACACTAAACAAACCTGATCTCTCTAGGACATTCAGAAGCCAAGTTATAAGCCCACAAATGTGTAACTGGACTACTTCTTTAAATTGACACCAGATCCGGTGACTTTTGGGACATGGTTTGACCCCCTTAGGAAAGTGCTATCATCATGAAACGTTCAGATCACTTGCAACTCAATAGATTCTACCTTCCTGTAACGTTTCAGCCTGATTGGACCTTGTTTTCACACAAATGAACCCAGAATGATGTGAAATTGTGCTTCGTGCAACATAATTCTGGATGCCATTTACAAACCATAAGTGCTAATATCTCCATTCCTTTTTGTGGTTGTAGGGGCTGTTGATTGGAGTACATTAAAACAAACCTGATCTCTCTAGGACATTCAGAAGCCAAGTTATAAGCCCACAAATGTGTAACTGGACTACTTCTTTAAATTGACACCAGATCCGGTGACCTTTGGGACATGGTTTGATCCCCTTAGGAAAGCGCTATCATCATGAAACGTTCAGATCACTTACAACTAAATAGATTCTACCTTCCTGTAACGTTTCAGCCTGATTGGACCTTGTTTTCACACAAATGAACCCAGAATGATGTGAAATTGTGCTTCGTGCAACATAATTCTGGGTGCCATTTACAAACCATAAATGCTAATGACTCCATTCCTTTTTGTGGTTGTAGGGGCTGTTGATTGGAGTACATTAAAACAAACCTGATCTCTCTACGACATTCAGAAGCCAAGTTATAAGCCCACGAATGTGTAACTGGACTACTTTAAAGTGACACCAGGCCCGGTGACCTTTGGGACATGGTTTGACCCCATTAGGAAAGTGCTATCATCATGAAACGTTCAGATCACTTACAACTAAATAGATTCTACCTTCCTGTAACGTTTCAGCCTGATTGGACCTTGTTTTCACACAAATGAACCCAGAATGATGTGAAATTGTGCTTCGTGCAACATAATTCTGGGTGCCATTTACAAACCATAAATGCTAATGACTTCATTCCTTTTAGTGGTAATGGGGGCTGCTAATTGGAGTACTCTAAAACAAACCTGATCTCTCTAGGACATTCAGAAGCCAAGTTATAAGCCCACAAAGGTGTAACTGGACTACTTCTTTAAAGTGACACCAGGCCCGGTGACCTTTGGGACATGGTTTGACCCCCTATAGGAAAGTGCTATCATCATGAAACGTTCAGATCACATACAACTCAATAGATTCTACCTTCCTGTAACGTTTCTGCCTGATTGGACCTTGTTTTCACACAAATGAAACCAGAATGATGTGAAATTTTGCTTCGTGCAACATAATTCTGGGTGTTAATTACAAACCATAAGTGCTAATGACTCCATTCCTTTTTGTGGTTGTAGGGGCTGTTGATTGGAGTACATTAAAACAAACCTGACCTCTCCAGGACATTCAGAAGCCAAGTTATAAGCCCAAAAATGTGTAACTGGACTACTACTTTAAATTGACACCAGATCCGGTGACATTTGGGACATGGTTTGACCCCCTTAGGAAAGTGCTATCATCATGAAACGTTCAGATCACTTACAACTCAATAGATTATACCTTACTCTAACGTTTCAGCCTGATTGGACCTTGTTTTCACACAAATGAACCCAGAATGATGTGAAATTGTGCTTCGTGCAACATAATTCTGGGTGCCATTTAAAAACCATAAGTGCTAATGACTCCATTCATTTTTGTGGTTGTAGGGGCTGTTGATTGGAGTATACTAAAACAAACCTGATCTCTCTAGGACATTCAGAAGCCAAGTCATAAGCCCACAAATGTGTAACTGGACTACTTCTTTAGACACCAGATCCGGTGACCTTTGGGACATGGTTTGACCCCCTTAGGGAAGTGCTATCATCATGAAACCTTCAGATCACTTACATTTTAATAGATTCTACCTTCCTGTAATGTTTCAGCCTGATTGGACCTTGTTTTCACACAAATGAACCCAGAATGATGTGAAATTGTGCTTCATGCAAAATAATTCTGGGTGCCATTTACAAACCATAAGTGCTAATGACTCCATTCCTTTTTGTGGTTGTAGGGGCTGTTGATTGGAGTACACTAAAACAAACCTAACCTCTCTAGGACATTCAGAAGCCAAGTTATAAGCCCACAAAGGTGTAACTGGACTACTTCTTTAAAGAGACACTTGGCCCGGTGACCTTTGGGACATGGTTTGACCCCCTATAGGAATGTGCGATCATCTTGAAACGTTCAGATCACTTACAACTCAATAGATTCTACCTTCTTGTAGCGTTTCAGCCGGATTGGACCTTGTTTTCACACAAATTGACCCAGAATGATGTGAAATTGTGCTTCGTGCAACATAATTCTGGGTGCCACTTACAAACCATAAGTGCTAATGACTCCATTCCTTTTTGTGGTTGTAGGGGCTGTTGATTGGAGTACATTAAAACAAACCTGATCTCTCTAGGACATTCAGAAGCCAAGTTATAAGCCCACAAATGTGTAACTGGACTACTTCTTTAAATTGACACCAGATCCAGTGACCTTTGGGACATGGTTTGACCCCCTTAGGAAAGTGCTATCATCATGAAACGTTCAGATCACTTACAACTCAATAGATTCTACCTTCCTGTAACGTTTCAGCCTGATTGGACCTTGTTTTCACACAAATGGACCCAGAATGATGTGAAATTGTGCTTCGTACAACATAATTCTGGGTGCCATTTAAAAACCATAAGTGCTAATGACTCCATTCCTTTTTGTGGTTGTAGGGGCTGTTGATTGGAGTACACTAAAACAAACCTGATCTCTCTAGGACATTCAGAAGCCAAGTTATAAGCCCACAAATGTGTAACTGGACTACTTCTTTAAATTGACACCAGATCCGGTGACCTTTGGGACATGGTTTGACCCCCTTAGGAAAGTGCTATCATCATGAAACGTTCAGATCACTTACAACTCAATAGATTCTACCTTCCTGTAACGTTTCAGCCTGATTGGACCTTGTTTTCACACAAATGAACCCAGAATGATGTGAAATTGTGCTTCGTGCAACATAATTCTGGGAGCCATTTAAAAACCATGAGTGCTAATGACTCCATTCCTTATTGTGGTTGTAGGGGCTGTTGATTGGAGTATACTAAAACAAACCTGATGTCTCTAGGACATTCAGAAGCCAAGTTATAAGCCCACAAATGTGTAACTGGACTACTTCTTTAAATTGACACCAGATCCGGTGACCTTTGGGACATGGTTTGACCCCCTTAGGAAAGTGCTATCATCATGAAACGTTCAGATCACTTACAACTCAATAGATTCTACCTTCCTGTAACGTTTCAGCCTGATTGGACCTTGTTTTCACACAAATGGACCCAGAATGATGTGAAATTGTGCTTCGTGCAACATAATTCTGGGGGCCATTTACAAACCATAAGTGCTAATTACTCCATTCCTTTTTGTGGTTGTAGGGGCTGTTGATTGGAGTACACTAAAACAAACCTAACCTCTCTAGGACATTCAGAAGCCAAGTTATAAGCCCACAAAGGTGTAACTGGACTACTTCTTTAAAGTGACACCAGGCCCGGTGACCTTTGGGACATGGTTTTACCCCCTATAGGAATGTGCGATCATCTTGAAACGTTCAGATCACTTACAACTCAATAGATTCTACCTTCCTGTAACGTTTCAGCCTGATTGGACCTTGTTTTCACATAAATGGACCCAGAATGATGTGAAATTGTGCTTCGTGCAACATAATTCTGGGTGTTATTTACAAACCATAAGTGCTAATGACTCCATTCCTTTTTGTGGTTGTGGGGGCTGTTGATTGGAGTACACTAAAACAACCCTGATCTCTCTAGGACATTCAGAAGCCAAGTTATAAGCCCACAAAGGTGTAACTGGACTACTTCTTTAAAGTGACACCAGGCCCGGTGACTTTTGGGACATGGTTTGACCCCCTATAGGAAAGTGCTATCATCATGAAACGTTCAGATCACGTACAACTCAATAGATTCTACCTTCCTGTAACGTTTCTGCCTGATTGGACCTTGTTTTCACACAAATGAAACCAGAATGATGTGAAATTTTGCTTCGTGCAACATAATTCTGGGTGTTATTTACAAACCATAAGTGCTAATGACTCCATTCCTTTTTGTGGTTGTAGGGGCTGTTGATTGGAGTACATTAAAACAAACCTGACCTCTCCAGGACATTCAGAAGCCAAGTTATAAGCCCACAAATGTGTAACTGGACTACTACTTTAAATTGACACCAGATCCGGTGACATTTGGGACATGGTTTGACCCCCTTAGGAAAGTGCTATCATCATGAAACGTTCAGATCACTTACAACTCAATAGATTCTACCTTTCTGTAACGTTTCAGCCTGATTGGACCTTGTTTTCACACAAATGAACCCAGAATGATGTGAAATTGTGCTTCGTGCAACATAATTCTGGGTGCCATTTAAAAACCATAAGTGCTAATGACTCCATTCCTTTTTGTGGTTGTAGGGGCTGTTGATTGGAGTATACTAAAACAAACCTGATCTCTCTAGGACATTCAGAAGCCAAGTTATAAGCCCACAAATGTGTAACTGGACAACTTCTTTAGACACCAGATCCGGTGACCTTTGGGACATGGTTTGACCCCCTTAGGGAAGTGCTATCATCATGAAACCTTCAGATCACTTACATTTTAATAGATTCTACCTTCCTGTAATGTTTCAGCCTGATTGGACCTTGTTTTCACACAAATGAACCCAGAATGATGTGAAATTGTGCTTCATGCAAAATAATTCTGGGTGCCATTTACAAACCATAAGTGCTAATGACTCCATTCCTTTTTGTGGTTGTAGGGGCTGTTGATTGGAGTACACTAAAACAAACCTAACCTCTCTAGGACATTCAGAAGCCAAGTTATAAGCCCACAAAGGTGTAACTGGACTACTTCTTTAAAGAGACACTTGGCCCGGTGACCTTTGGGACATGGTTTGACCCCCTATAGGAATGTGCGATCATCTTGAAACATTCAGATCACTTACAACTCAATAGATTCTACCTTCTTGTAGCGTTTCAGCCGGATTGGACCTTGTTTTCACACAAATTGACCCAGAATGATGTGAAATTGTGCTTCGTGCAACATAATTCTGGGTGCCACTTACAAACCATAAGTGCTAATGACTCCATTCCTTTTTGTGGTTGTAGGGGCTGTTGATTGGAGTACATTAAAACAAACCTGATCTCTCTAGGACATTCAGAAGCCAAGTTATAAGCCCACAAATGTGTAACTGGACTACTTCTTTAAATTGACACCAGATCCAGTGACCTTTGGGACATGGTTTGACCCCCTTAGGAAAGTGCTATCATCATGAAACGTTCAGATCACTTACAACTCAATAGATTCTACCTTCCTGTAACGTTTCAGCCTGATTGGACCTTGTTTTCACACAAATGGACCCAGAATGATGTGAAATTGTGCTTCGTACAACATAATTCTGGGTGCCATTTAAAAACCATAAGTGCTAATGACTCCATTCCTTTTTGTGGTTGTAGGGGCTGTTGATTGGAGTACACTAAAAAAACCTGATCTCTCTAGGACATTCAGAAGCCAAGTTATAAGGCCACAAGGTGTAACTGGACTACTACTTTAAAGTGACACCAGGCCCGGTGACCTTTGGGACATGGTTTTACCCCCTATAGGAATGTGCGATCATCTTGAAATGTTCAGATCACTTACAACTCAATAGATTCTACCTTCTTGTAGCGTTTCAGCCTGATTGGACCTTGTTTTCACACAAATGGACCCAGAATGATGTGAAATTTTGCTTCGTGCAACATAATTCTGTGTGCCATTTACAAACCATAAGTGCTAATGACTCCATTCCTTTTTGTGGTTGTAGGGGCTGTTGATTGGAGTACACTAAACAAACCTGATCTCTCTAGGACATTCAGAAGCCAAGTTATAAGCCCACAAATGTGTAACTGGACTACTTCTTTAAATTGACACCAGATCCGGTGACTTTTGGGACATGGTTTGACCCCCTTAGGAAAGTGCTATCATCATGAAACGTTCAGATCACTTGCAACTCAATAGATTCTACCTTCCTGTAACGTTTCAGCCTGATTGGACCTTGTTTTCACACAAATGAACCCAGAATGATGTGAAATTGTGCTTCGTGCAACATAATTCTGGATGCCATTTACAAACCATAAGTGCTAATATCTCCATTCCTTTTTGTGGTTGTAGGGGCTGTTGATTGGAGTACATTAAAACAAACCTGATCTCTCTAGGACATTCAGAAGCCAAGTTATAAGCCCACAAATGTGTAACTGGACTACTTCTTTAAATTGACACCAGATCCGGTGACCTTTGGGACATGGTTTGATCCCCTTAGGAAAGCGCTATCATCATGAAACGTTCAGATCACTTACAACTAAATAGATTCTACCTTCCTGTAACGTTTCAGCCTGATTGGACCTTGTTTTCACACAAATGAACCCAGAATGATGTGAAATTGTGCTTCGTGCAACATAATTCTGGGTGCCATTTACAAACAATAAATGCTAATGACTCCATTCCTTTTTGTGGTTGTAGGGGCTGTTGATTGGAGTACATTAAAACAAACCTGATCTCTCTACGACATTCAGAAGCCAAGTTATAAGCCCACGAATGTGTAACTGGACTACTTCTTTAAAGTGACACCAGGCCCGGTGACCTTTGGGACATGGTTTGACCCCCTTAGGAAAGTGCTATCATCATGAAACGTTCAGATCACTTACAATTCAATAGAATCTACCTTCCTGTAACGTTTCAGCCTGATTGTACCTTGTTTTCACACAAATGAACCCAGAATGATGTGAAATTGTGCTTCGTGCAACATAATTCTGGGTGCCATTTAAAAACCATAAGTGCTAATGACTCCATTCCTTATTGTGGTTGTAGGGGCTGTTGATTGGAGTATACTAAAACAAACCTGATGTCTCTAGGACATTCAGAAGCCAAGTTATAAGCCCACAAATGTGTAACTGGACTACTTCTTTAAATTGACACCAGATCCGGTGACCTTTGGGACATGGTTTGACCCCCTTAGGAAAGTGCTATCATCATGAAACGTTCAGATCCCTTACAACTCAATAGATTCTACCTTCCTGTAACGTTTCAGCCTGATTGGACCTTGTTTTCACACAAATGGACCCAGAATGATGTGAAATTGTGCTTCGTGCAACATAATTCTGGGGGCCATTTACAAACCATAAGTGCTAATTACTCCATTCCTTTTTGTGGTTGTAGGGGCTGTTGATTGGAGTACACTAAACAAACCTGATCTCTCTAGGACATTCAGAAGCCAAGTTATAAGCCCACAAATGTGTAACTGGACTACTTCTTTAAATTGACACCAGATCCGGTGACTTTTGGGACATGGTTTGACCCCCTTAGGAAAGTGCTATCATCATGAAACGTTCAGATCACTTGCAACTCAATAGATTCTACCTTCCTGTAACGTTTCAGCCTGATTGGACCTTGTTTTCACACAAATGAACCCAGAATGATGTGAAATTGTGCTTCGTGCAACATAATTCTGGATGCCATTTACAAACCATAAGTGCTAATATCTCCATTCCTTTTTGTGGTTGTAGGGGCTGTTGATTGGAGTACATTAAAACAAACCTGATCTCTCTAGGACATTCAGAAGCCAAGTTATAAGCCCACAAATGTGTAACTGGACTACTTCTTTAAATTGACACCAGATCCGGTGACCTTTGGGACATGGTTTGATCCCCTTAGGAAAGCGCTATCATCATGAAACGTTCAGATCACTTACAACTAAATAGATTCTACCTTCCTGTAACGTTTCAGCCTGATTGGACCTTGTTTTCACACAAATGAACCCAGAATGATGTGAAATTGTGCTTCGTGCAACATAATTCTGGGTGCCATTTACAAACCATAAATGCTAATGACTCCATTCCTTTTTGTGGTTGTAGGGGCTGTTGATTGGAGTACATTAAAACAAACCTGATCTCTCTACGACATTCAGAAGCCAAGTTATAAGCCCACGAATGTGTAACTGGACTACTTCTTTAAAGTGACACCAGGCCCGGTGACCTTTGGGACATGGTTTGACCCCATTAGGAAAGTGCTATCATCATGAAACGTTCAGATCACTTACAACTAAATAGATTCTACCTTCCTGTAACGTTTCAGCCTGATTGGACCTTGTTTTCACACAAATGAACCCAGAATGATGTGAAATTGTGCTTCGTGCAACATAATTCTGGGTGCCATTTACAAACCATAAATGCTAATGACTTCATTCCTTTTAGTGGTAATGGGGGCTGCTAATTGGAGTACTCTAAAACAAACCTGACCTCTCTAGGATATTCAGAAGCCAAGTTATAAGCCCACAAAGGTGTAACTGGACTACTTCTTTAAAGTGACACCAGGCCCGGTGACCTTTGGGACATGGTTTGACCCCCTTAGGAAAGTGCTATCATCATGAAACGTTCAGATCACTTACAATTCAATAGAATCTACCTTCCTGTAACGTTTCAGCCTGATTGGACCTTGTTTTCACACAAATGGACCCAGAATGATGTGAAATTGTGCTTCGTGCAACATAATTCTGGGGGCCATTTACAAACCATAAGTGCTAATTACTCCATTCCTTTTTGTGGTTGTAGGGGCTGTTGATTGGAGTACACTAAAACAAACCTAACCTCTCTAGGACATTCAGAAGCCAAGTTATAAGCCCACAAAGGTGTAACTGGACTACTTCTTTAAAGTGACACCAGGCCCGGTGACCTTTGGGACATGGTTTTACCCCCTATAGGAATGTGCGATCATCTTGAAACGTTCAGATCACTTACAACTCAATAGATTCTACCTTCTTGTAGCGTTTCAGCCTGATTGGACCTTGTTTTCACATAAATGGACCCAGAATGATGTGAAATTGTGCTTCGTGCAACATAATTCTGGGTGCCATTTACAAACCATAAGTGCTAATGACTCCATTCCTTTTTGTGGTTGTAGGGGCTGTTGATTGGAGTACACTAAAACAAACCTGATCTCTCTAGGACATTCAGAAGCCAAGTTATAAGCCCACAAATGTGTAACTGGACTACTTCTTTAAAGTGACACCAGATCCGGTGACCTTTGCGACATGGTTTGACCCCCTTAGAAAAGTGCTATCATCATGAAACGTTCAGATCACTTACAACTCAGTAGATTCTACCTTCCTGTAACGTTTCAGCCTGATTGGACCTTGTTTTCACTCAAATGAACCCAGAATGATGTGAAATTGTGCTTCGTGCAACATAATTCTGGGTGCCATTTAAAAACCATAAGTGCTAATGACTCCATTCCTTTTTGTGGTTGTAGGGGCTGTTGATTGGAGTACACTAAAACAAACCTGACCGCTCTAGGACATTCAGAAGCCAAGTTATAAGCCCACAGATGTGTAACTGGACTAATTCTTTAAAGTGACACCAGATCCGGTGACCTTTGCGACATGGTTTGACCCCCTTAGGAAAGTGCTATCATCATGAAACGTTCAGATCACTTACAACTCAATAGATTCTACCTTCCTGTAACGTTTCTGCCTGATTGGACCTTGTTTTCACACAAATGAACCCAGAATGATGTGAAATTGTGCTTCGTGCAACATAATTCTGTGTGCCATTTACAAACCATAAGTGCTAATGACTCCATTCCTTTTTGTGGTTGTAGGGGCTGTTGATTGGAGTACATTAAAACAAACCTGATCTCTCTAGGACATTCAGAAGCCAAGTTATAAGCCTACAAAGATGTAACTGGACTACTTCTTTAAAGTGAAACCAGGCCCGGTGACCTTTGGGACATGGTTTTACCCCCTATAGGAATGTGCGATCATCTTGAAACGTTCAGATCACTTACAACTCAATAGATTCTACCTTCCTGTAACGTTTCAGCCTGATTGGACCTTGTTTTCACACAAATGGACCCAGAATGATGTGAAATTGTGCTTCGTGCAACATAATTCTGGGAGCCATTTAAGAACCATAAGTGCTAATGACTCCATTCCTTTTTGTGGTTGTGGGGGCTGTTGATTGGAGTACACTAAAACAACCCTGATCTCTCTAGGACATTCAGAAGCCAAGTTATAAGCCCACAAAGGTGTAACTGGACTACTTCTTTAAAGTGACACCAGGCCCGGTGACCTTTGGGACATGTTTTGACCCCCTATAGGAAAGTGCTATCATCATGAAACGTTCAGATCACGTACAACTCAATAGATTCTACCTTCCTGTAACGTTTCTGCCTGATTGGACCTTGTTTTCACACAAATGAAACCAGAATGATGTGAAATTTTGCTTCGTGCAACATAATTCTGGGTGCCATTTACAAACCATAAGTGCTAATGACTCCATTCCTTTTTGTGGTTGTAGGGGCTGTTGATTGGAGTACATTAAAACAAACCTGACCTCTCCAGGACATTCAGAAGCCAAGTTATAAGCCCACAAATGTGTAACTGGACTACTACTTTAAATTGACACCAGATCCGGTGACATTTGGGACATGGTTTGACCCCCTTAGGAAAGTGCTATCATCATGAAACGTTCAGATCACTTACAACTCAATAGATTCTACCTTTCTGTAACGTTTCAGCCTGATTGGACCTTGTTTTCACACAAATGAACCCAGAATGATGTGAAATTGTGCTTCGTGCAACATAATTCTGGGTGCCATTTAAAAACCATAAGTGCTAATGACTCCATTCCTTTTTGTGGTTGTAGGGGCTGTTGATTGGAGTATACTAAAACAAACCTGATCTCTCTAGGACATTCAGAAGCCAAGTTATAAGCCCACAAATGTGTAACTGGACTACTTCTTTAGACACCAGATCCGGTGACCTTTGGGACATGGTTTGACCCCCTTAGGGAAGTGGTATCATCATGAAACCTTCAGATCACTTACATTTTAATAGATTCTACCTTCCTGTAATGTTTCAGCCTGATTGGACCTTGTTTTCACACAAATGGACCCAGAATGATGTGAAATTGTGCTTCGTGCAACATAATTCTGGGTGCCATTTACAAACCATAAGTGCTAATGACTCCATTCCTTTTTGTGGTTGTAGGGGCTGTTGATTGGAGTACACTAAAACAAACCTGACCGCTCTAGGACATTCAGAAGCCAAGTTATAAGCCCACAAATGTGTAACTGGACTAATTCTTTAAAGTGACACCAGATCCGGTGACCTTTGCGACATGGTTTGACCCCCTTAGGAAAGTGCTATCATCATGAAACGTTCAGATCACTTACAACTCAATAGATTCTACCTTCCTGTAACGTTTCTGCCTGATTGGACCTTGTTTTCACACAAATGAACCCAGAATGATGTGAAATTGTGCTTCGTGCAACATAATTCTGTGTGCCATTTACAAACCATAAGTGCTAATGACTCCATTCCTTTTTGTGGTTGTAGGGGCTGTTGATTGGAGTACATTAAAACAAACCTGATCTCTCTAGGACATTCAGAAGCCAAGTTATAAGCCTACAAAGATGTAACTGGACTACTTCTTTAAAGTGACACCAGGCCCGGTGACCTTTGGGACATGGTTTTACCCCTATAGGAATGTGCGATCATCTTGAAACGTTCAGGTCACTTACAACTCAATAGATTCTACCTTCCTGTAACGTTTCAGCCTGATTGGACCTTGTTTTCACACAAATGGACCCAGAATGATGTGAAATTTTGCTTCGTGCAACATAATTCTGGGTGCCATTTAAGAACCATAAGTGCTAATGACTCCATTCCTTTTTGTGGTTGTGGGGGCTGTTGATTGGAGTACACTAAAACAACCCTGATCTCTCTAGGACATTCAGAAGCCAAGTTATAAGCCCACAAAGGTGTAACTTGTCTACTTCTTTAAAGTGACACCAGGCCCGGTGACCTTTGGGACATGGTTTGACCCCCTTAGGAAAGTGCTATCATCATGAAACGTTCAGATCACTTACAACTCAGTAGATTCTACCTTCCTGTAACGTTTCTGCCTGATTGGACCTTGTTTTCACACAAATGAACCCAGAATGATGTGAAATTGTGCTTCGTGCAACATAATTCTGTGTGCCATTTACAAACCATAAGTGCTAATGACTCCATTCCTTTTTGTGGTTGTAGGGGCTGTTGATTGGAGTACATTAAAACAAACCTGATCTCTCTAGGACATTCAGAAGCCAAGTTATAAGCCTACAAAGATGTAACTGGACTACTTCTTTAAAGTGAAACCAGGCCCGGTGACCTTTGGGACATGGTTTTACCCCCTATAGGAATGTGCGATCATCTTGAAACGTTCAGATCACTTACAACTCAATAGATTCTACCTTCCTGTAACGTTTCAGCCTGATTGGACCTTGTTTTCACACAAATGGACCCAGAATGATGTGAAATTGTGCTTCGTGCAACATAATTCTGGGAGCCATTTAAGAACCATAAGTGCTAATGACTCCATTCCTTTTTGTGGTTGTGGGGGCTGTTGATTGGAGTACACTAAAACAACCCTGATCTCTCTAGGACATTCAGAAGCCAAGTTATAAGCCCACAAAGGTGTAACTGGACTACTTCTTTAAAGTGACACCAGGCCCGGTGACCTTTGGGACATGTTTTGACCCCCTATAGGAAAGTGCTATCATCATGAAACGTTCAGATCACGTACAACTCAATAGATTCTACCTTCCTGTAACGTTTCTGCCTGATTGGACCTTGTTTTCACACAAATGAAACCAGAATGATGTGAAATTTTGCTTCGTGCAACATAATTCTGGGTGCCATTTACAAACCATAAGTGCTAATGACTCCATTCCTTTTTGTGGTTGTAAGGGCTGTTGATTGGAGTACATTAAAACAAACCTGACCTCTCCAGGACATTCAGAAGCCAAGTTATAAGCCCACAAATGTGTAACTGGACTACTACTTTAAATTGACACCAGATCCGGTGACATTTGGGACATGGTTTGACCCCCTTAGGAAAGTGCTATCATCATGAAACGTTCAGATCACTTACAACTCAATAGATTCTACCTTTCTGTAACGTTTCAGCCTGATTGGACCTTGTTTTCACACAAATGAAACCAGAATGATGTGAAATTGTGCTTCGTGCAACATAATTCTGGGTGCCATTTAAAAACCATAAGTGCTAATGACTCCATTCCTTTTTGTGGTTGTAGGGGCTGTTGATTGGAGTATACTAAAACAAACCTGATCTCTCTAGGACATTCAGAAGCCAAGTTATAAGCCCACAAATGTGTAACTGGACTACTTCTTTAGACACCAGATCCGGTGACCTTTGGGACATGGTTTGACCCCCTTAGGGAAGTGGTATCATCATGAAACCTTCAGATCACTTACATTTTAATAGATTCTACCTTCCTGTAATGTTTCAGCCTGATTGGACCTTGTTTTCACACAAATGGACCCAGAATGATGTGAAATTGTGCTTCGTGCAACATAATTCTGGGTGCCATTTACAAACCATAAGTGCTAATGACTCCATTCCTTTTTGTGGTTGTAGGGGCTGTTGATTGGAGTACACTAAAACAAACCTGACCGCTCTAGGACATTCAGAAGCCAAGTTATAAGCCCACAAATGTGTAACTGGACTAATTCTTTAAAGTGACACCAGATCCGGTGACCTTTGCGACATGGTTTGACCCCCTTAGGAAAGTGCTATCATCATGAAACGTTCAGATCACTTACAACTCAATAGATTCTACCTTCCTGTAACGTTTCTGCCTGATTGGACCTTGTTTTCACACAAATGAACCCAGAATGATGTGAAATTGTGCTTCGTGCAACATAATTCTGTGTGCCATTTACAAACCATAAGTGCTAATGACTCCATTCCTTTTTGTGGTTGTAGGGGCTGTTGATTGGAGTACATTAAAACAAACCTGATCTCTCTAGGACATTCAGAAGCCAAGTTATAAGCCTACAAAGATGTAACTGGACTACTTCTTTAAAGTGACACCAGGCCCGGTGACCTTTGGGACATGGTTTTACCCCTATAGGAATGTGCGATCATCTTGAAACGTTCAGGTCACTTACAACTCAATAGATTCTACCTTCCTGTAACGTTTCAGCCTGATTGGACCTTGTTTTCACACAAATGGACCCAGAATGATGTGAAATTGTGCTTCGTGCAACATAATTCTGGGTGCCATTTAAGAACCATAAGTGCTAATGACTCCATTCCTTTTTGTGGTTGTGGGGGCTGTTGATTGGAGTACACTAAAACAACCCTGATCTCTCTAGGACATTCAGAAGCCAAGTTATAAGCCCACAAAGGTGTAACTTGTCTACTTCTTTAAAGTGACACCAGGCCCGGTGACCTTTGGGACATGGTTTGACCCCCTATAGGAAAGTGCTATCATCATGAAACGTTCAGATCACTTACAACTCAATAGATTCTACCTTCCTGTAACATTTCTGCCTGATTGGACCTTGTTATCACACAAATGAACCCAGAATGATGTGAAATTTTGCTTCGTGCAACATAATTCTGGGTGCCATTTACAAACCATAAGTGCTAATGACTCCATTCCTTTTTGTGGTTGTAGGGGCTGTTGATTGGAGTACACTAAAACAAACCTGATCTCTCTAGGACAATCAGAAGCCAAGTTATAAGCCCACAAATGTGTAACTGGACTACTTCTTTAAATTGACACCAGATCCGGTGACCTTTGGGACATGGTTTGACCCCCTTAGGAAAGTGCTATCATCATGAAACATTCAGATCACTTACAACTCAATAGATTCTACCTTCCTGTAACGTTTCAGCCTGATTGGACCTTGTTTTCACACAAATGAACCCAGAATGATGTGAAATTGTGCTTCGTGCAACATAATTCTGGGTGCCATTTACAAACCATAAATGCTAATGACTTCATTCCTTTTAGTGGTAATGGGGGCTGCTAATTGGTGTACTCTAAAACAAACCTGACCTCTCTAGGATATTCAGAAGCCAAGTTATAAGCCCACAAAGGTGTAACTGGACTACTTCTTTAAAGTGACACCAGGCCCGGTGACCTTTGGGACATGGTTTGACCCCCTTAGGAAAGTGCTATCATCATGAAACGTTCAGATCACTTACAATTCAATGGAATCTACCTTCCTGTAACGTTTCAGCCTGATTGTACCTTGTTTTCACACAAATGAACCCAGAATGATGTGAAATTGTGCTTCGTGCAACATAATTCTGGGTGCCATTTAAAAACCATAAGTGCTAATGACTCCATTCCTTATTGTGGTTGTAGGGGCTGTTGATTGGAGTATACTAAAACAAACCTGATGTCTCTAGGACATTCAGAAGCCAAGTTATAAGCCCACAAATGTGTAACTGGACTACTTCTTTAAATTGACACCAGATCCGGTGACCTTTGGGACATGGTTTGACCCCCTTAGGAAAGTGCTATCATCATGAAACGTTCAGATCACTTACAACTCAATAGATTCTACCTTCCTGTAACGTTTCAGCCTGATTGGACCTTGTTTTCACACAAATGGACCCAGAATGATGTGAAATTGTGCTTCGTGCAACAAAATTCTGGGGGCCATTTACAAACCATAAGTGCTAATTACTCCATTCCTTTTTGTGGTTGTAGGGGCTGTTGATTGGAGTACACTAAAACAAACCTAACCTCTCTAGGACATTCAGAAGCCAAGTTATAAGCCCACAAAGGTGTAACTGGACTACTTCTTTAAAGTGACACCAGGCCCGGTGACCTTTGGGACATGGTTTTACCCCCTATAGGAATGTGCGATCATCTTGAAACGTTCAGATCACTTACAACTCAATAGATTCTACCTTCTTGTAGCGTTTCAGCCTGATTGGACCTTGTTTTCACATAAATGGACCCAGAATGATGTGAAATTGTGCTTCGTGCAACATAATTCTGGGTGCCATTTACAAACCATAAGTGCTAATGACTCCATTCCTTTTTGTGGTTGTAGGGGCTGTTGATTGGAGTACACTAAAACAAACCTGATCTCTCTAGGACATTCAGAAGCCAAGTTATAAGCCCACAAATGTGTAACTGGACTACTTCTTTAAATTGACACCAGATCCGGTGATCTTTGGGACATCGTTTGACCCCCTTAGGAAAGTGCTATCATCATGAAACGTTCAGATCACTTACAACTCAGTAGATTCTACCTTCCTGTAACGTTTCAGCCTGATTGGACCTTGTTTTCACACAAATGAACCCAGAATGATGTGAAATTGTGCTTCGTGCAACATAATTCTGGGTGCCATTTAAAAACCATAAGTGCTAATGACTCCATTCCTTTTTGTGGTTGTAGGGGCTGTTGATTGGAGTACACTAAAACAAACCTGACCGCTCTAGGACATTCAGAAGCCAAGTTATAAGCCCACAGATGTGTAACTGGACTAATTCTTTAAAGTGACACCAGATCCGGTGACCTTTGCGACATGGTTTGACCCCCTTAGGAAAGTGCTATCATCATGAAACGTTCAGATCACTTACAACTCAATAGATTCTACCTTCCTGTAACGTTTCTGCCTGATTGGACCTTGTTTTCACACAAATGAACCCAGAATGATGTGAAATTGTGCTTCGTGCAACATAATTCTGTGTGCCATTTACAAACCATAAGTGCTAATGACTCCATTCCTTTTTGTGGTTGTAGGGGCTGTTGATTGGAGTACATTAAAACAAACCTGATCTCTCTAGGACATTCAGAAGCCAAGTTATAAGCCTACAAAGATGTAACTGGACTACTTCTTTAAAGTGAAACCAGGCCCGGTGACCTTTGGGACATGGTTTTACCCCCTATAGGAATGTGCGATCATCTTGAAACGTTCAGATCACTTACAACTCAATAGATTATACCTTCCTGTAACGTTTCAGCCTGATTGGACCTTGTTTTCACACAAATGGACCCAGAATGATGTGAAATTGTGCTTCGTGCAACATAATTCTGGGAGCCATTTAAGAACCATAAGTGCTAATGACTCCATTCCTTTTTGTGGTTGTGGGGGCTGTTGATTGGAGTACATTAAAACAACCCTGATCTCTCTAGGACATTCAGAAGCCAAGTTATAAGCCCACAAAGGTGTAACTGGACTACTTCTTTAAAGTGACACCAGGCCCGGTGACCTTTGGGACATGGTTTGACCCCCTATAGGAAAGTGCTATCATCATGAAACGTTCAGATCACGTACAACTCAATAGATTCTACCTTCCTGTAACGTTTCTGCCTGATTGGACCTTGTTTTCACACAAATGAAACCAGAATGATGTGAAATTTTGCTTCGTGCAACATAATTCTGGGTGCCATTTACAAACCATAAGTGCTAATGACTCCATTCCTTTTTGTGGTTGTAGGGGCTGTTGATTGGAGTACATTAAAACAAACCTGACCTCTCCAGGACATTCAGAAGCCAAGTTATAAGCCCACAAATGTGTAACTGGACTACTACTTTAAATTGACACCAGATCCGGTGACATTTGGGACATGGTTTGACCCCCTTAGGAAAGTGCTATCATCATGAAACGTTCAGATCACTTACAACTCAATAGATTCTACCTTTCTGTAACGTTTCAGCCTGATTGGACCTTGTTTTCACACAAATGAACCCAGAATGATGTGAAATTGTGCTTCGTGCAACATAATTCTGGGTGCCATTTAAAAACCATAAGTGCTAATGACTCCATTCCTTTTTGTGGTTGTAGGGGCTGTTGATTGGAGTATACTAAAACAAACCTGATCTCTCTAGGACATTCAGAAGCCAAGTTATAAGCCCACAAATGTGTAACTGGACTACTTCTTTAGACACCAGATCCGGTGACCTTTGGGACATGGTTTGACCCCCTTAGGGAAGTGCTATCATCATGAAACCTTCAGATCACTTACATTTTAATAGATTCTACCTTCCTGTAATGTTTCAGCCTGATTGGACCTTGATTTCACACAAATGGACCCAGAATGATGTGAAATTGTGCTTCCTGCAACATAATTCTGGGTGCCATTTACAAACCATAAGTGCTAATGACTCCATTCCTTTTTGTGGTTGTAGGGGCTGTTGATTGGAGTACACTAAAACAAACCTGACCGCTCTAGGACATTCAGAAGCCAAGTTATAAGCCCACAAATGTGTAACTGGACTAATTCTTTAAAGTGACACCAGATCCGGTGACCTTTGCGACATGGTTTGACCCCCTTAGGAAAGTGCTATCATCATGAAACGTTCAGATCACTTACAACTCAATAGATTCTACCTTCCTGTAACGTTTCAGCCTGATTGGACCTTGTTTTCACACAAATGAACCCAGAATGATGTGAAATTGTGCTTCGTGCAACATAATTCTGTGTGCCATTTACAAACCATAAGTGCTAATGACTCCATTCCTTTTTGTGGTTGTAGGGGCTGTTGATTGGAGTACACTAAAACAACCCTGATCTCTCTAGGACATTCAGAAGCCAAGTTATAAGCCCACAAAGGTGTAACTTGTCTACTTCTTTAAAGTGACACCAGGCCCGGTGACCTTTGGGACATGGTTTGACCCCCTATAGGAAAGTGCTATCATCATGAAACGTTCAGATCACTTACAACTCAATAGATTCTACCTTCCTGTAACATTTCTGCCTGATTGGACCTTGTTTTCACACAAATGAACCCAGAATGATGTGAAATTTTGCTTCGTGCAACATAATTCTGGGTGCCATTTACAAACCATAAGTGCTAATGACTCCATTCCTTTTTGTGGTTGTAGGGGCTGTTGATTGGAGTACACTAAAACAAACCTGATCTCTCTAGGACATTCAGAAGCCAAGTTATAAGCCCACAAATGTGTAACTGGACTACTTCTTTAAATTGACACCAGATCCGGTGACCTTTGGGACATGGTTTGACCCCCTTAGGAAAGTGCTATCATCATGAAACATTCAGATCACTTACAACTCAATAGATTCTACCTTCCTGTAACGTTTCAGCCTGATTGGACCTTGTTTTCACACAAATGAACCCAGAATGATGTGAAATTGTGCTTCGTGCAACATAATTCTGGGTGCCATTTAAAAACCATAAGTGCTAATGACTCCATTCCTTTTTGTGGTTGTAGGGGCTGTTGATTGGAGTACACTAAAACAAACCTGATCGCTCTAGGACATTCAGAAGCCAAGTTATAAGCCCACAAATGTGTAACTGGACTACTTCTTTAAATTGACACCAGATCCGGTGACCTTTGGGACATGGTTTGACCCCCTTAGGAAAGTGCTATCATCATGAAACGTTCAGATCACTTACAACGCAATAGATTCTACCTTCCTGTAACGTTTCAGCCTGATTGGACCTTGTTTTCACACAAATGAACCCAGAATGATGTGAAATTGTGCTTCGTGCAACATAATTCTGGGTGCCATTTAAAAACCATAAGTCTAATGACTCCATTCCTTTTTGTGGTTGTAGGGGCTGTTGATTGGAGTATACTAAAACAAACCTGATCTCTCTAGGTCATTCAGAAGCCAAGTTATAAGCCCACAAATTTGTAACTGGACTACTTCTTTAGACACCAGATCCGGTGACCTTTGGGACATGGTTTGACCCCCTTAGGAAAGTGCTATCATCATGAAACGTTCAGATCACTTACAACAATAGATTCTACCTTCCTGTAACGTTTCAGCCTGATTGGACCTTGTTTTCACACAAATGAACCCAGAATGATGTGAAATTGTGCTTCGTGCAACATAATTCTGGGTGCCATTTAAAAACCATAAGTGCTAATGTCTCCATTCCTTTTTGTGGTTCTAGGGGCTGTTGATTGGAGTACACTAAAACAAACCTGATCTCTCTAGGACATTCAGAAGCCAAGTTATAAGCCCACACACAAAGATGTAACTGGACTACTTCTTTAAAGTGACACTTGGCCCGGTGACCTTTGGGACATGGTTTGACCCCCTATAGGAATGTGCGATCATCTTGAAATGTTCAGATCACTTACAACTCAATAGATTCTTCCTTCTTGTAGCGTTTCAGCCTGATTGGACCTTGTTTTCACACAAATGGACCCAGAATGATGTGAAATTGTGCTTCGTGCAACATAATTCTGGGTGCCATTTACAAACCATAAGTGCTAATGACTCCATTCCTTTCTGTGGTTGTAGGGGCTGTTGATTGGAGTACACTAAAACAAACCTGATCTCTCTAGGACATTCAGAAGCCAAGTTATAAGCCCACAAATGTGTAACTGGACTACTTCTTTAAATTGACACCAGATCCGGTGACTTTTGGGACATGGTTTGATCCCCTTAGGAAAGTGCTATCATCATGAAACGTTCAGATCACTTGCAACTCAATAGATTCTACCTTCCTGTAACGTTTCAGCCTGATTTGACCTTGTTTTCACACAAATGAACCCAGAATGATGTGAAATTGTGCTTCGTGCAACATAATTCTGGGTGCCATTTACAAACCATAAGTGCTAATATCTCCATTCCTTTTTGTGGTTGTAGGGGCTGTTGATTGGAGTACATTAAAACAAACCTGATCTCTCTAGGTCATTCAGAAGCCAAGTTATAAGCCCACAAATGTGTAACTGGACTGCTTCTTTAAATTGACACCAGATCCGGTGACCTTTGGGACATGGTTTGACCCCCTTAGGAAAGTGCTATCATCATGAAACGTTCAGATAACTTACAACTCAATAGATTCTACCTTCCTGTAACGTTTCAGCCTGATTTGACCTTGTTTTCACACAAATGAACCCAGAATGATGTGAAATTGTGCTTCGTGCAACATAATTCTGGGTGCCATTTACAAACCATAAGTGCTAATGACTCCATTTCCCCAAACAAAGCTATTCAGTCCAACATGGCCGGCGAAGAGCTAGAATTCCTCTCACTGATCGGACTTATGTTAAGCGTAATCCTGCGCACACGAAAACGCATTAGAGACCTGGATGATGAAGCTCAATTGGTAATAAAGGAATCACGGGAGTAGTGTGAAACGCTCCGTCGCGCGTGTAGGAGACGGTACCGTAGGAGGCGAGCTGCCATGGTTCGCCGCATGCTTCAGGAGACCGCGACCCGGCGTATATGGAAACATTCACGACCAAGTGGCGAAGTTTTCTGGTCAAACGCGTTGAAAAACTTTGGAGATGAGGAGTGGTATCAACATTTTCGAATGTCTCGCAGGACCTTCAACTACCTGTTAAGCTTGGTTAGGCCTGTTTTGGCACGGAAAACTACAAACAGGCGCAGGCCTTACGAACCTTCCCTCAGGCTAGCCGTTGTTATCTGGTGGTATGCCACACCGAGCGAATACAGAACCATAAGCTGCCTGTTTGGTGTTGGTATATCCACTGTCTGTGTTTTTTTGCGAGAGGTGACAAGTGCTCTGAAGGACCGTTTGCTAGAATGTTTCATTTCATTACCAAAGCTGGACCAGCTACAGGTCACAATGGATGGATTTGCTGCACGCGGCTACCCAATGTGTGGTGGAGCTATAGATGGAAGCCACATTCCAATCATTGCTCCGAAGGACGATCCAAATTCATATCACAACAGAAAAGGCTGGCATTCCATTGTTCTGCAGGCTGTTGTTGACCACCGTTTCTAGTAAGACTGGTTTTGTGAGAGCATGAATTTCTATGTTGTTGTCAAGAGCAAATTTACATTTTATGCATCCCTTTGTTGTTTGGGGCTGTTATGTTGCAGCACTAACGAAATGCTTTGTTCAGTTTCACAGATGTTTATGTTGGTTGGCCTGGTCGAACGCATGACGCCAGAGTACTCAGCAACTCTACCATCTTCATCAAAGCCGAACAACAAGATGGCTACCTGTTCCCCCGTGAGGTATGCCTTAACATCTAAATCTGCGCGCGCGCACACACACACACACACACACACACCCCTACACCTCTAATCTTGGTTTTCTGTCCTTCTAGATGTCCAGAGACATCAATGGTGTAGAGGTTCCCGTTCATCTGATTGGGGATGCGGCATATCCACTGAAGAAGTGGCTGATGAAGGGGTTCACACAACACCATCGTCTGACGCCTGAACAAAGCACCTTCAACTATCGTTTAAGCTCTGCTCGGATGGTTGTTGAAAATGCATTTGGGCGGCTTAAGGGCCGCTGGAAGTGTCTGGCCAAGCGTTGTGATGTGGACATTCACATTATGCCGGACATTGTGATTGCTTGTTGCATTCTTCACAATGTCTGCGAGATCAACAAAGACAATTACCTTGCTGAATGGAATACTGATGCCACTGAACTACCTGAACCTAATGCAGAAGCTGTGTATGCCCCTCCAGTTGGAGGGGCACAGCAAATTCGAGGGGCAATCATGTCAGTACTTTAACTGCATTTCAAATTGATTGTGCTTCTTGTCCAAAACTGCGTTGTACATTTTGGGACTGTAACTATGTCTGCTTCCCCTAATTAAAAAGAAAACTTTTAACAGTGTTAACCATTCTTCACATAGATGAGAATGTATTCATAGTTTCACCCAAAAAGGTTTTTATTTGCCAAGCAAAAAAAGTAAAATAGACACTGCAAACAGAGGTATAAGTTGTGTTGTGCAAAATCTGTCATTTCAAGTAAAAGACATTTAATTAAAATGTGCAAAACTTGTCCAAAAAAATTAAACTCAATACCCCCCCCCCCCCCCAATTTAATCGAGACTAAAGGTTTGCCATGAAAGGCTTGTATAAAAAAAAAACACAAAAAACAACTTATTTTAGTAGATTGTATAAATGGCAAAAGTTTAAATAAAGTGTAACAAATAAAAACTGAAAATTAATACTGAAATGAAACTGTCTACAGATGGAGAATGTGGGGTGCAGCAGTCTGCACTGATGGAGCTCTGCAGGTCAGAATGTTACATCAGCCAGTGAAGGTGGAGGGACAATTAACTACAAATTGTGGTAGTTTGGACCCGGCATCCATTCCTGCTGTGGCTGAGTCAACCTGTTAACAAGTTGACGCATCAAAGATGTTATATCCTGGAATGTAGCCACTTCTTGTCGCCTGACCGCTAAGTATTCACGCATATATTGCTGTTCAAACTCCCTCTGCTCCTGCATTAATTCTCTGTCACGCTGATGGCTTCTCTCATCCATGCGTTCCAAAGCCTCGCTCCATTCTGTGTAGGAAGACTTGTCTCTCTTCCTCTTTCTTTGCCTTGGAGTGCTGGATGCCGCCTGCGATGGGGTGCTGCATGATGGCCCTATTGAAAAAGGCAGACATTAGTGTCACATATATGCTGTAGTGTTTCAATGTATTTTGTGCAGTGGGGTGATTATCTGAATATGGTGCACTACAGGTTTACCACAAAGACAAACATTTAAACTCAACTCAGATATAGTAACAAAATACATGTTCAAAATGGGACACGTAATGTATGTCCTCCATTTTTTGGTGAGTTTTCCAATAACTGTAACCCCCAATGTGCACGTAATTCAAACACGTCACCCAGCGCTTTTCTCATCACGTGCTCAGTTGGAGCAGTTTAGATACCAGAAGTTAAAAGCCTGCTGTTTAGGTCGCAGTTGTCTGCAATTAACGTTTTTATAGCTATAAGCTGTACATCTGCACACCCAGTCTTACAACAGCATCTGCTTGCTAACGTGAATATTTACCTGCTATGGAAGAGCAGTCACTGCCCGACGCGACTTGGGGCCTGTGGTTCTCGCTGCCGTCCGTTGCGTCTTCTTGGGCCCTCTCAAGGGAGCTGCAGCTGGCCTCAGAGCAGTCCTCTGGTCGGTTGGAAGCCGCCGCCATGCTTCCACACACCAAAACAGGGTTTGTGGTTTTTTGAGCACCCCATATAGCTTCACATAAGTCGAAGTAGCCCCACTCCATCCGGTCGTTACCACTTCTCCTATTGTGGTCACATACCTCGTGGTATCGACGCTTTAAGGCCTTGAGCTTCGATATGGCCTGTTGTTTGCTCCGGTGCGTTCCCAGATCACGCAACTTCGTTATTAGGCGGTCGTAGGTGACAGAGTCTCGCGCTGTACCTTGAATACTTTTCATAATGACCATGTCTCCCCTCACCGTGAGTAGGTCTCGAATCTCTGAATCTGTCCAATTGGTCGACATGTTGGAGATGCTGTTCAGATGTTCGCCTTCTTTCCTCTGTGTGTTTGTGCTCAGGACTCGGGACATCATGTGGTATACCTTCCCGGTCACGTGACATATACGTTATCTAGGTGCGCACAGCGTCGCCCGGTCCCCTCCTCCCCCCTCCCCCTTGTTCGGAAATTTATCTCACGAGTCTGAAAGCAGCCACCCTGTCCGTAACAAGTCCGGACCTGTTACTAGGGGCTTCGTCCGGAGAAATTCCGGAGCACGTTATCCGGATGTTTGTTGCACGAAGCACAATTTCACATCATTCTGGGTTCATTTGTGTGAAAACAAGGTCCAATCAGGCTGAAACGTTACAGGAAGGTAGAATCTATTTAGTTGTAAGTGATCTGAACGTTTCATGATGATAGCACTTTCCTAAGGGGGTCAAACCATGTCGCAAAGGTCACCGGATCTGGTGTCAATTTAAAGAAGTAGTCCAGTTACACATTTGTGGGCTTATAACTTGGCTTCTGAATGTCCTAGAGATATCAGGTTTGTTTTAATGTACTCCAATCAACAGCCCCTACAACCATAAAAAGGAATGGAATCATTAGCACTTATGGTATGTAAATGGCACCCAGAATTATGTTGCACGAAGCACAATTTCACATCATTCTGGGTTCATTTGTGTGAAAACAAGGTCCAATCAGGCTGAAATGTTACAGGAAGGTAGAATGTATTGAGTTGTAAGTGATCTGAACGTTTCATGATGATAGCACTTTCCTAAGGGGGTCACACCATGTCCCAAAGGTCACCGGATCTGGTGTCAATTTAAAGTAGTAGTCCAGTTACACATTTTTGGGCTTATAACTTGGCTTCTGAATGTCCTAGAGAGATCAGGTTTGTTTTAATGTACTCCAATCAAGAGCCCCTACAAACACAAAAGGGAATGGAGTCATTAGCACTTATGGTTTGTAAATGGCACCCAGAATTATGTTGCACGATGCACAATTTCACATCATTCTGGGTCCATTTGTGTGAAAACAAGGTCCAATCAGGCTGAAACGCTACAAGAAGGTAGAATCTATTGAGTTGTAAGTGATCTGAACGTTTCAAGATGATCGCACATTCCTATAGGGGGTAAAACCATTTCCCAAAGGTCACCGGGCCTGGTGTCACTTTAAAGAAGTAGTCCAGTTACACCTTTGTGGGCTTATAACTTGGCTTCTGAATGTCCTAGAGAGGTTAGGTTTGTTTTAGTGTACTCCAATCAAAGCCCCTACAACCACAAAAAGGAATGGAGTCATTAGCACTTATAGTTTGTAAATGGCACCCAGAATTATGTTGCACGAAGCACAATTTCACATCATTCTGGGTTCATTTGTAGGAAAACAAGGTCCAATCAGGCTGAAACGTTACAGGAAGGTAGAATCTATTGAGTTGTAAGTTATCTGAACGTTTCATGATGATAGCACTTTCCTAAGGAGGTCAAACCATGTCCCAAAGGTCACCGGATCTGGTGTCAATTTAAAGAAGCAGTCCAGTTACACATTTGTGGGCTTATAACTTGGCTTCTGAATGACCTAGAGAGATCAGGTTTGTTTTAATGTACTCTAATCAACAGCCCCTACAACCACAAAAAGGAATGGAGATATTAGCACTTATGGTTTGTAAATGGAACCCAGAATTATGTTGCACGAAGCACAATTTCACATCATTCTGGGTTCATTTGTGTGAAAACAAGGTCCAATCAGGCTGAAACGTTACAGGAAGGTAGAATCTATTGAGTTGCAAGTGATCTGAACGTTTCATGATGATAGCACTTTCCTAAGGGGGTCAAACCATGTCCCAAAAGTCACCGGATCTGGTGTCAATTTAAAGAAGTAGTCCAGTTACACATTTGTGGGCTTATAACTTGGCTTCTGAATGTCCTAGAGAGATCAGGTTTGTTTTAGTGTACTCCAATCAACAGCCCCTACAACCACAAAAAGGAATGGAGTAATTAGCACTTATGGTTTGTAAATGGCACCCAGAATTATGTTGCACGAAGCACAATTTCACATCATTCTGGGTCCATTTGTGTGAAAACAAGGTCCAATCAGGCTGAAACGCTACAAGAAGGTAGAATCTATTGAGTTGTAAGTGATCTGAACATTTCAAGATGATCGCACATTCCTATAGGGGGTAAAACCATGTCCCAAAGGTCACCGGGCCTGGTGTCACTTTAAAGTAGTAGTCCAGTTACACCTTTTGGGCTTATAACTTGGCTTCTGAATGTCCTAGAGAGGTTAGTTTGTTTTAGTGTACTCCAATCAACAGCCCCTAAAACCACAAAAAGGAATGGAGTCATTAGCACTTATGGTTCTTAAATGGCACCCAGAATTATGTTGCACGAAGCACAATTTCACATCATTCTGGGTTCATTTGTGTGGAAACAAGGTCCAATCAGGCTGAAATGTTACAGGAAGGTATAATCTATTGAGTTGTAAGTGATCTGAACGTTTCATGATGAGAGCACTTTCCTAAGGGGGTCAAACCATGTCCCAAAGGTCACCGGATCTGGTGTCAATTTAAAGAAGTAGTCCAGTTACACATTTGTGGGCTTATAACTTGGCTTCTGAATGTCCTAGAGAGATCAGGTTTGTTTTAGTGTACTCCAATCAACAGCCCCTACAACCACAAAAAGGAATGGAGTCATTAGCACTTAAGGTTTGTAAATGACACCCAGAATTATGTTGCAGGAAGAACAATTTCACATCATTCTGGGTCCATTTGTGTGAAAACAAGGTCCAATCAGGCTGAAACGCTACAAGAAGGTAGAATCTATTGAGTTGTAAGTGATCTGAACGTTTCAAGATGATCGCTCATTCCTATAGGGGGTAAAACCATGTCCCAAAGGTCACCGGGCCTGGTGTCACTTTAAAGAAGTAGTCCAGTTACACCTTTGTGGGCTTATAACTTGGCTTCTGAATGTCCTAGAGAGGTTAGGTTTGTTTTAGTGTTCTCCAATCAACAGCCCCTACAACCACAAAAAGGAATGGAGTCATTAGCACTTATGGTTTGTAAATGGCACCCAGAATTATGTTGCACGAAGCACAATTTCACATCATTCTGGGTTCATTTGTGTGAAAACAAGGTCCAATCAGGCTGAAACGTTACAGGAAGGTAGAATCTATTGAGTTGTAAGTGATCTGAATGTTTCATGATGATAGCACTTTCCTAAGGGGGTCAAACCATGTCCCAAAGGTCACCGGATCTGGTGTCAATTTAAAGTAGTAGTCCAGTTACACATTTGTGGGCTTATAACTTGACTTCTGAATGTCCTAGAGAGATCAGGTTTGTTTTAATGTACTCCAATCAACAGCCCCTACAACCACAAAAAGGAATGGAGTCATTAGCACTTATGGTTTGTTAATGGCACCCAGAATTATGTTGCACGAAGCACAATTTCACATCATTCTTGGTCCATTTGTGTGAAAACAAGGTCCAATCAGGCTGAAACGTTACTGGATGCTAGAATCTATTGAGTTGTAAGTGATCTGAACGTTTCATGATGATAGCGCTTTCCTAAGGGGGTCAAACCATGTCCCAAAGGTCACCGGATCTGGTGTCAATTTAAAGAAGTAGTCCAGTTACACATTTGTGGGCTTATAACTTGGCTTCTGAATGTCCTAGAGAGATCAGGTTTATTTTAGTGTACTCAAATCAACAGCCCCTACAACCACAAAAAGGAATGGAGTCATTAGCACTTATGGTTCTTAAATGGCACCAAGAGTTATGCTTCACTAAGCACAATTTCACATGATTCTGGGTCAATTTGTGTGAAAACAAGGTCCAATCCGGCTGAAACGCTACAAGAAGGTAGAATCTATTGAGTTGTAAGTGATCTGAACGTTTCAAGATGATCGCACATTCCTATAGGGGGTCAAACCATGTCCCAAAGGTCACCGGGCCAAGTGTCACTTTAAAGAAGTAGTCCAGTTACATCTTTGTGTGTGGGCTTATAACTTGGCTTCTGAATGTCCTAGAGAGATCAGGTTTATTTTAGTGTACTCCAATCAACAGCCCCTAGAACCACAAAAAGGAATGGAGACATTAGCACTTATGGTTTTTAAATGGCACCCAGAATTATGTTGCACGAAGCACAATTTCACATCATTCTGGGTTCATTTGTAGGAAAACAAGGTCCAATCAGGCTGAAACGTTACAGGAAGGTAGAATCTATTGAGTTGTAAGTTATCTGAACGTTTCATGATGATAGCACTTTCCTAAGGGGGTCAAACCATGTCCCAAAGGTCACCGGATCTGGTGTCAATTTAAAGAAGCAGTCCAGTTACACATTTGTGGGCTTATAACTTGGTGTTGAGGGTCTGACCTCATGAGGAAATTACTATGCAGTGATTTTCTCCAAAATGACTGTGCTTAAATTGCTCTGAAAAGCAAATAATCACATCAGCGCCAAGAAACTTCATTTCCCATGATGCTTTGCACACGGAAGCATTGGGTGATGTCACCGCCTAGTACCAGAAACACGTTCTGCGCATGTGCGGGAAGCCGTGGAGCTTTTCCCGCGAACTAAGACCATAAATCTTCAGCAGAGACAAAGAAACCTCGTTTCTTTTGCCCAGGATACCTGGCGGTAAGGACACGCTTATCGAACGCTCCGATTCCCTTGAGCACGCGGAAGCTCTAAGTGCCAAGTTGAGCCACGGAACTGCTGGAAACTAAACTGCAAGCCCATCAGATCTGCTCGTTTCTGCTCCCCTCCAGCTGATGTTTGAGGACACAGAACTGCGGAGGAAAGCAACAACTCCATCAAGCACGCTGTAAGTTATAACTCAGCACAGAAAGAAACTTTGCTGTCTCTGTCCAGCCCGTGGAGAAACACTCGTGAACGCCAAACAACGGAGAAAGCATCAAACCGACGGACGACGCCAAACTGCGGAGAAACACGGAGAACCGTCAAATCAAAACAGTGAGGGACGCTTCACTGTTCTGGTGATCAGAAACTCATCTCTTTCTCTCATTCTTTCCTTCTCCCGTTTCCTCTATAGTCTCAAATAAGCAATAAACCGCGTCTATTGCTTAAAAAGTAGCTTCGTGTTTTCCTCTTTCGTCCCAAACACGTCCGTCGGGTCATTTTGAAAGAATAAACTGCTTATTGATCATTGTTTGGTATCTTAAAATGGTTTCTGTCATGGCCAGGCTGAAACTAAAAGATATTAATTTGTGATTAATCTTTTGTGTTGTTTCATGATCTTTTGAAATGTTTTGAGTGATTTAAGGTTAAGTTACTACTGATTCTAAGTGCTTTGGAAGTTAAAGTGCAAGTTGCCACCCACACTTTAGCCAGACAAAGGGGTCAGCCATCTTGTATTCAAGACTCCATTTTGAATCCATACACACGCACACACACACACACACACACACACACACATACACACTACTCCTTTGTGAGAACAAAGGACCCCATTCATACATCCTCCATCACATGCAAACACATCCATCTTCAATCATATCACACGGTTATTATTCATCTATTCCACTGTTTATTCATTTGACAAATTGTTAATTAAATGTTATAAAATTCAGATTTTTGTGTCCAGTAGCTTTGTTGTGTCGAAGAGAAGTCTCTGCTCCAAGGATTCTACGAACTTCAAGAAAGACTGATAAGAGTTTTGGATTCAATTTTTCCCCGGTAAAAGGGAAATGGTGCCCCGTATATCTAAGAATATCTTAATTAATTAATAAATCAGTAAATATTCCCATATTTACAGAATTTATTGAAGAATCCAAAAGTAAGTTGAAGCTTACTAATTGTTCGCTCCTAATAACCCCAACATTTTATTGGTGCCCCGCGTGAGGCTTGGATACACAGAGATTTCTATCCGGCACAAACAAACAAATAAATCCAAAGAGCTTGAATTAAAAATAATCAGTTGTTCATCCTTGAACCAGCAACAGAGTGGTGCTGATTTCGCTGAGCAGGAAGCTGCATCGAACTCTCACCAGTAACTCAGTGCTTCTTTAAAGGTGCAACGTGTTAATTAATTCTGGTTGACTTTTAGGTTAAAATTCAGTTTTTCCTTAAAGGTGCAACGTGTAATTAATTCTGGCTAACCTTTTAGGTTAAAATTCAGTTCCTCATTAAAGGTGCAGCGTGTAAGTAATTCTGACTAACCCTTTTAGGCTAAAATTAACTGCTAATTTAGCGACTTTAACTCACAGTGGCTATTATAACTAACTGAAACCTTCACTCAAAGACTGATAACACCTTGTTTGCTAATATTCTGAAGGAATAACTAGCATATTTAACACCCAAGTGTTGTAAGACGTTGCTACGGCAACGCACCAGCTTTTGCTAAAATACTGAAAGGAATAGTATTTTAAGCGTCAGTCACGGCATTCCGTGCAATCTTAAAACGCTAAAACCTGTGCGCACAAAGGTTAATTTAGTGTTTTTCTGCTACAAAGCTAGCAGTTGCTGCCAAAGGTGCAGCCTTGAGCTATCTGCAGAAGCTCTACTAGGCTATTTTGGTTCGGTTGTTAAAATGGAGGGACAGAGTAGTGAACTGACCAACTCCCAGCAACCAGGTGGCACTGCGGCCCACGACTATGAACCTGGCCTACTTTCTGGACAATTTTTGTCCAAACTAGTCGCGGTTGCTCGAGAACCCGACTACCCTTCTAGGGATTTCACTGAAGAACAGCGTAGCGTCGAGCTAGAAGCTGTAATCGATCAAATAGAAAACCCGGATGGTACAAAACCAATCCAGGTTCACTTAGCTAAGTTAGCCCTGATCCTCTATCAGAGAGGACTCCAACGTGGTCAGAAGATCATGAACCTCCAGAGTATGCTAGCTGAAAAACAGCGAAATGGAAGGCTGATCGAGGAAGACGACACCCGCACCGATTCTGGGGAAGATGGGGAGGAGACCCCGCCCCCCTCTGCTGATGACAACAGACAGTGGGAAGGGGGGAAACACCAGGACTCTCTGGACTGACGCACGCCGCAGGGGAGAGATGAAGCTCATCTGTTCCAACCTTCGGCCCCGTTCCCTACACACACTATAGGGCATTCAGGACCACCTAGGGGCCGAGAGCAGTTCACCCTCGAATCCCAGGTTGGACCCTCATCTTCACGGCCTTCTCAATCAGTGAGAAGTCGACCAGCTGAGCGGCACCTCTATTTAGACCGCTCCCCCAGTCCACGAAGGGTGCAAGGTGCCGATTGGGGTTATGCACCCCAAGCTGCACCTCAACCATCTACCCATCCTAGCTACTCCGGTATTCGGCATGCCGATAACCAGCTGCAGGACAAAGCATCATACGCCAGTCCGTACCCGGACAGAGCGTATTACGCAGAAGCCCCAGTTGAAAGACGCAGGCTGCACTACGCAGACGTGCCCCGGGAGGAGGACCTCCCAAGACACCCACGTGACGTGCCAGCAGCCCGCCACAACATGCCGAACCCCGATTTGGGCCCCAGGAGTCAACATTGGGAGCCCAGAGCACACCAGCGATATCCAGCGCCTTCTGAGACAGACCGTGGGTCAGAGTCAGAGGATGACGCGCCGTACCGTGAGTCAGGGCTCCGTGTACGTCAAATTGAATCGCTAGCTAAAGACATAGAACGCTTTGATCCTAACACCAATGAATCCAATGTCGACGATTATCTCAGGGAGATAGAACGTTGTCTGCTTGATCTTCCAGCACCCTCTTCAAGGGAAAAGCTCAAGCTAATTTGGAAAACCACATCTAGAACGGTGCATGGTTTCATGGAAACTCTACCACCTGACATTCGAGATCGGTACTCCTCGCTCTGCCGAGCGTTGAGAGATGAATACGCCACGTATGCAGACTCTGTGTCAGCTACAATGGGGGCCTTCTCCATCAAACACGGGAGGAACGAACCCCCCAGAGAGTATTATCGCCGACTCAAAAGTGCTTATTTCCAAGGTCGAAACGGCCCTGGGCTCGAGGAAGACCCTGCCTTCAGATCCCTGTTCATTCACAACCTGCACGAGTGTGTTCGCTCCGAAGTCTCAATGTATTGTCGGATGAAAAAACTGACAACTCAGGAGATTAGGAGATACGCTCAACAGGCTTGGGAAGCCGGCGGAAAGCCCCAAAAGCCTGACGCACATCACCGCGTCATGCACCTAGCTCCCGACGCCGAGCCGCGTTTGGAGCTCGAAGGCACAGAAGCTCCACCCACTAAGCCAAAATCTGCTAAACCTAAACCTGATAAACCACGAGAGCAGTCCCAATCTCCTCAACAGGGGAAGGGGGGTGCTGATTGGCTGCCTAGGTCTGGACAATCAGACAGGAAGTGGCCCAACCAAAACCAACGGCAAGCTGGTCGGAACAGTGGAAGGTTTAAGGAGCGCCGCCCACAGGTAGGTCCCGAACACAAGTCCGCAGGTGAGTACTTGACCAAAGCCGACCTCCAGGAGATGTTTCAGCAGTTCCTAGCTAAACAGAAGGAACAGCTGAGATCTGCAGATTAGACCCCTGCACCAAAGTCTGCTTCTAAGAAGCCAGACTCAGAGCCAACGTCCGCATGACTAGGCGTGGCTCAACCCCCCAGCGTGGCCAGGACCTACCTGATCAGCTGGGGGAACACTACTGATAGATCACAGGAGTCTCCTGAAATCTACCCCCCAGAGAAACCTGATACTAAATTTCTGAAGTTCCTTGGTGACTTAACAAACCATGATCATGCTCGCCGTTTGTACTGTAGCACCAACGTAGGTGGATGCATACAGGTTGATGCTCTGCTGGATACCGGCTCAGAAATCACCCTGATGTGCTCCACACTGTTCCATCGCGTGTCTGACACCATGCGGTCGCTCGGGAAACCAGTCCAGGTAGAACCCTGTGACCTGAAAATCACCAGCTACACCCAGACCCGGGAGTGTATCACTCACCGGGCGTGGCTGGACATCACCTTCCAAGACATGACTCTGGTTCACCCGTTTTATGTCTGCCAGCTAGACACTGAACCACTTCTCATTGGTCAGGACCTGCTTGAACGTCTAGCTCCCCTCATCGACTGCCAGAAGGGTCAACTGTGGGCCCAGGTGGACACACCTAAGCCCTGGAACCCGGATAGCAGCCGACCATCCTCCATTCTTGAAGTCAGCATAAGTGAGCAGCAAAACCCTTGTTCCAAGGTCATGCCCCTCCCTACAGCTCCCACAGACGATGTCCGCCTGCAAAGGCATGAAACCGCTCCTGGAACTCCGTTCCGCACACATTCATCTTTTCTCTGCTCGCTGAAGAACGTCAGCCTGCAGCCATATGCACCACACATAGTTGGTGGTCTTACCATCAACTGCACCCACATCTCAGATGCTCGCCTTGCTCTTTGGTCTGAAAAGTCAGCCATCAGCCCGCAGACGTTTGAACACCTGCGTCAGAAGGACCCCCTTCTGGTCAGTGTGACACGTAGCCATCGGCTCTTGTCACCTACTTGGCCGCAGAGGCTCCTGAAAGCGCCAGAGGTCTGCTCTCTGACTATCCAACTTGGAGCAAGACAGCTCACACATACATTCAGCATCATACCACAGCTTGATCCACCTGCACTCATTGGAGCAGATCTGCTGGTTCGACTCGGTGCCCAGCTGGACACTTGCAATCAAGTCCTTTGGGCCCGAGCCACACCATCCTCTGAGCCTCGCTCAGAAGGCCCTGAACACTTGCTGTCCGGTCAGACCATTCCACAGGCCTGCCGTGCAGTGGTTGAGGCCAGCACGGTTCTGCCCCCACAGGTCAAAGGAGTGCCTGTTCGTCTGACTCTGATGAAGCATCAGAAGCTGCCAGGCACACAGGCCTTCTTCCAGCCATCACCACACTTCTTGGAGCTCAACTTAGCCGTCTGTGGCACGCCACTCTTGGAGCTGAACAATCGTTCTGCGTACTTGTTGGTCGAAAATCCGACCCAGAGTCCTATCCACATGCCGGCAGGAAAGCCCTTGGGCATGCTGATAGATAGCTCATTCCATGACTTCGAACTTTCAGTTCCCGTGATCGGACAACTTCCGTTGTTCTTGAATGACAGACAGGTTGGTGCAGACACATTCAGTACTTTCCCTTCACAAATGATTACCATCAAGCGGCATGAAGCCCTTCCTGAGGAACCCATTTGCAGTGCAACCTTAGATACTGACGGCGGTCAGTGTCTAACGGTTTTTGCAATAAATACTCAACCCTCTGAGTCACCGGTTGAAAGCCCGGAACACCAGAGACCCTCCTCCTCTGAACCTTATGACGGCTTCGAGGCCGAAGTCAGCCAGCAGCTTGACAAAGCGGATGCGCTGGAGTCAGAGGAGCAGAGAGCAGAGCTTAGAAGCCTGTTCTATGAGTTTCAGTCCATCTTATCCAGGGACTCCCTGGACTGTGGACTCACAAACCTGCACACGGTTCGCATTCCGACGAACCCGAATGCCCCTCCTACTTTTGTACGTCAGTACAAGATTCCCCTCGCTGCTTATGAGTCGATCCAGGAGATCCTCGATCAGCTGAAGGAGAAAAACATCATCAGAGAGTGTAACTCCACTTACAACTCTCCCATCTGGCCGGTTCTGAAACCGACTGGGAAATGGCGTCTCACCATAGACTATCGTGCACTGAACAAACAAGTACCTCTCTCCAGGTGGCCTATGATCCATTTAGATCAGGAGCTAGCCAGAGTCAGAGATGCTCGTTTCTTCTCTACGGTTGACATAGCCAACGGCTTCTGGACCATGAAGGTTGAGCCGGCGGACCAGTATAAACTGGCTTTCTCCTTTGGAAATCGCCAATATACTTGGATTCGCTGCCCCTTTGGCTACTCTAACTCACCTGCCGAGTTCAACATCTTCCTCCACAAAGCCATGTCAGATGCTGCTTCCAGAGGGAACCTCATATATGTCGATGACATCTTGATGAGGAGTCGAACCTTCGAGGAGCACCTGGCCGAACTCCGTCACGTGCTGCAACAGCTCGCTGACGCCGGAGCTAAATTGGCGATTCTCAAGGGACAGTGGTGTCGAACCAAAGTGGAGTATGTTGGACTGCTGGTTGGCCCTAATGGAGTCGAGCCCCAAGCGGGACGCATTAGAGCCATTCAGGACATCAAAGCCCCAGCTAATCTGACCGAACTCAGGAGCTTCCTCGGAGTCTGCAACTACTCCAGGCAGTTCATTGAGGAGTACGCTGAAATAGCGAGGCCCCTCACTGAACTGCTTCAGAACGACACACCTTTCGTGTGGGACAGACCCCAAGAACACTCCTTCCAGTTCCTAAAACAGAAGTTGGCGTCCGCACCCTGTCTGGCTTACCCAGACAAGGATAAAGAGTTCTACATAGAGGCTACTTTCTCCTCTCACTGCCTGAGCGCTGCTTTGAAGCAGAAACACGATCAGGACATGAGAGTTGTGGCATACGCCAGCAAGCCTCTGAGCAAGGTGGAACTCCAGTTCTCAGACTGTGAGAGAGCCCTCCTCTCTACAGTCTGGGCTGTCGAACACTTTCGTAGTTACATCGGTGGACAGAAAGTGATCATTGAAACGTGTCATCAGCCTGTCACCTTCCTAAACAGCCAGCGTCTGCGCGAAGGAAGAGTGTCAAACAGCCGCATTGCGACGTGGATGATGGTGCTCCAAGGATACAACATTGAGGTCAAGTATGGTCAGAACACCAAGCTAGCGCTAGGACAAGGGCTAGCAGGCTGCCAGCACTGTGACTCTGACTCCGTCATGGCCCCCCTGGACACACCTGCCGCAGTCTACCCAACCGCATCCAATCATCGCTACTTTGATGAGAATGTTTGCCAAGGGCTTCCGAAAGTTTACACTGACGGATGCGCCTACCTTCACGAAGGCCAGCTCCGTGCCGGGGTTGGAGTCGTTTGGGTGGACTGTGACACTAAGCAACCAAATCACTACCGGTTGGGCCAAAAGTCTAGTCAGTACGCCGAAATTGCTGCAGTGTTGATAACCCTCCAGCAGGCGGCAGCCTTGGACATCACTCAAATCGTCCTTTGCTCTGATTCAAACTACGCTAGACACAGCTTCATCTCTCACTTCCCCATGTGGAAGGAGAACCACATGAAAAACGCCAGGAACAGAGACGTGAAACACTCGGAGTTATTCCTAGCGTGTGATCTGCTCACCACTGAGAAAGGCATAATGGTCTACTGGAAAAAGGTCAAAGGTCACTCCAGGACCCTAGGTCCAGAGAAAGATGGTAATGACGTAGCTGACCGCCTTGCTAAGCTCGGTGCTGACCAGGGAACCTGCTGGGAATTCAAAGACGAGTGGCTTCCACCCAAGGCCGTTCACAAGGTCTGCGCAATTACTCGTCGCCATGCTAAACAGGCAGACGAACCTCGGACCGTTGAGGTACCCGTGTTTCTAGGCAGACAACCACATGATGCGGACCTAGTCACCATGCAGGAACAAGATCCTGACCTGAAGCCCATCCGCGAGCTTCTCCAAAAGGGCCCGATGCCTGAACAACCGTCACCACCTACTGGCGCAAGCCGAGATTTGGTAACCCTGCATCGTCAACTCGCGCACCTGAAACTACAAAACGATTTGTTAGTTTACATGCGTGACGATCACAGCCCGCCGCGCTGGGTTGTTCCACTTGACCACAGAGGAGTCATGCTTGCCTACGCCCACGACACTCCGGTTGGAGGTCACCGTGGAGCAAAAGCTACCCTCGCGTCACTGACAGAAGTAGCATATTGGCCGTCGATGTCCAAGGACGTACACAGCTATGTCCAAGGCTGCCTCGTCTGTGCCCAGTTTCAACCCTCCCAGCCGCTTGCTAGAGCACCACTGCAACGCAGGGGAATAACCTTCCCTTGGTCCCACCTGCAGATCGACTGGGTTGGACCGGTTCCCAAATCGGCAAGAGGAAACAAATATATGTTAACTGTAACTTGCAGTTTCACAAAGTGGGTGGAATGCCTTCCAGCGCCAAACGATACAGCCGTCACAACCGCTGTACTGCTGATTAACCACGTTTTCAGTCGATGGGGACTTCCACTCTGCATTGACTCTGACCGGGGAACTCATTTCACATCCAGTGTAATGACGTCCCTGTTTGAACTTCTGGGAGTGGAAGTGAGATTCCACCTCCCCTATCACCCACAGTCATCCGGACAGGTCGAACGGATGAACCGCACGGTCGTCTCTATGCTCAAAAAGTACGTCTGCTCCACTGGGAAGGACTGGGACGTCAAGCTCCCTCTGGTCCTGATGGCCATACGGTCCACTCCACAGCGATCCACGGGGGTTACGCCCTTTGAGATGATGACCGGCAGACTGATGACTCTACCACTGCACCTCCTGTATCACCCAGAGGATGTCAGTGTTGCCACTGCCTATACCGCTCATCAGTATGTGGCAGACTTGAAAACACACCTCAGAGCTACGTTCGCGCACGCTCAGAAGAAACTGGAGACCAACGTAGAAGGCGCTAAAGCCTACTACGACCAAAAGACAACCAGCCGCGAATACGAGGTGGGTGACAAAGTATTCTACTTTCGGTTCGCCCAACCGGCACGCAAAGCTAAGAAGTTCCTGCCCTGCTGGTCAGGACCATTTGAGATCGTGGCAAAACTCTCTCCAGTTGCATACAGGTTACGCATCACCAAAGCGAGACAGGAGCCTGTCTACAAATGGGTGCATGCAAACCAAATCAAACCCTACGTCAAACCATCCCCGCGGGTACAGAGACCAGACTCCCCGCAGGAGGTAGACGTAGTCGCTACATAGTTCTATGCATGGAAATGGAAAAGGGGGGAAGTGCACGTTTAACCCACTAACATGTACTAACCGACAAAGAACCAAGCCCCCCCGCCGTCATTTTCACTAACCAAGAGAAACTCCTCCTAGAACGCTAACAGGAAGTACTTACTAAAACCTTACAGGGCACTCTTGTAACTGTCAACCTACATTCTGCTCTGATTAATGAATCTCTACGTGCAATCAAGACTTTGTCTGAAACCATACCTCAGAATATTGTGTACACACGAGTGGTGAGAGATTTGATGTAGGACCTGCTCAGGGAAGTAAGTTCCACGCTGGACAGCTTGGTTGAAAGTCGTATTTCCCCGTACTTGGTACCACTGGACCTGCTCAAAGTTAGCTTGACAGCTGCTACCCCTCTACTGTGCACCTTTCACAAATCCACCTAGCGTACAGCCTAGGTAGTGCAATTCCCATTCACGTTGATGCAGAAAATTAGAACTCGGTTTCCTGTTACATGTTCCCATAATTGTGACACCTCACATCTATAGGTTTAGGTCGATGCTGAGCATTGGTATTTGAAAGGACGGTAGGCATTTCCACTTTGAACTAGAAACCTGACACTCCATCACCTCAACCTCGAACAGCATGACTCAGAGATTGAGATCATGGACGCTTTCCAGGGTTATAACTTTGCCTTCGATTTAGAAATTGACCAACAATTACTGATTGAAGGAACCAAATTTGTTAAGTTCACACAAAACCCGCGTGAACTTACTTTGACGCCCAAGACGCTACATTGACACAGATTATACGATTTAATCTGCACATTGGTCGCCCTGGGGATGGAATGGCTCATCACGGCCGTGATAGCTTATTCCGCCTACAGGCGTGTTAAGAAACTCCAAGATAAGATGCACTTGCTCACCTACGGTGTGCCTCGTGACCGCGTTCGGGGAGACTCCAAGCGTGAATGTACCACACCTGTCTAAAGGGGGTGAGCAACATTTTCTTTGTTATTTTGTAACCCTAAGAGTAGTTCTCACTTTAGTCTACCTCACATTTTTATCTGAGTGTTGCATTATGTCACATTCTTTATAAGCTACACACTGAATGTATGACCTAAGAATGTATTTTATGAGACCTCAAGGTTGCTATGAATTTTCTTGGATGTTATATGTTTTTTTTTTTTGGGTTTTCTGTATTTTTGTTTCGTACTTGGTCACATATTAACTAGTGGTTATGTGCCGGCCCAGCTCAGTCTGTCAATGACTCTGTCTGACGCACCAGCACATTGTAGTACCTCTTAGTTTTATGGTCCTTGTTTTAGCCCAAAGACTGTCCTGATCCGCCCTTTGGACCAAAAAGGGGGGAATCTTGGGACCACATAGGTCAATGCGCGTTTGCGAACTATGGACCTCGTACATCACCGCGTGCTCCATAAACTGAACTGTATGGCCGGCGGTGAGATGCCTTTGTGACCACTCGTGGAGTTAACCGCCCACCGACCTTCCTCCTTCTACACTACTACCTCTCGCATGGACGACATCATCATTGCGTACCACCTGCGTGAGTGGCTTCTTCTCGTTATGCGCGTTGGGGACTATCCCGTTTCCTATCCTCTTTGTGCCTGACAAAGACAAAGACCAAAGGCGCCAGGATCCAAGACAAAGACCAAAGACAAAGGCGTCCAAGGAGACCAACGTCCTAAGGGACAAACCCACCTGTGCTTCCGACAATCAAGTCGACCTACGTTCATGAGGAACAAACCCATCTGTGCTTCCGACGATCGAGCTTTGGGCGCGATCCCCGAAACCAAAAGGGGGAATGTTGAGGGTCTGACCTCATGAGGAAATTACTATGCAGTGATTTTCTCCAAAATGACTGTGCTTAAATTGCTCTGAAAAGCAAATAATCACATCAGCGCCAAGAAACTTCATTTCCCATGATGCTTTGCACACGGAAGCATTGGGTGATGTCACCGCCTAGTACCAGAAACACGTTCTGCGCATGTGCGGGAAGCCGTGGAGCTTTTCCCGCGAACTAAGACCATAAATCTTCAGCAGAGACAAAGAAACCTCGTTTCTTTTGCCCAGGATACCTGGCGGTAAGGACACGCTTATCGAACGCTCCGATTCCCTTGAGCACGCGGAAGCTCTAAGTGCCAAGTTGAGCCACGGAACTGCTGGAAACTAAACTGCAAGCCCATCAGATCTGCTCGTTTCTGCTCCCCTCCAGCTGATGTTTGAGGACACAGAACTGCGGAGGAAAGCAACAACTCCATCAAGCACGCTGTAAGTTATAACTCAGCACAGAAAGAAACTTTGCTGTCTCTGTCCAGCCCGTGGAGAAACACTCGTGAACGCCAAACAACGGAGAAAGCATCAAACCGACGGACGACGCCAAACTGCGGAGAAACACGGAGAACCGTCAAATCAAAACAGTGAGGGACGCTTCACTGTTCTGGTGATCAGAAACTCATCTCTTTCTCTCATTCTTTCCTTCTCCCGTTTCCTCTATAGTCTCAAATAAGCAATAAACCGCGTCTATTGCTTAAAAAGTAGCTTCGTGTTTTCCTCTTTCGTCCCAAACACGTCCGTCGGGTCATTTTGAAAGAATAAACTGCTTATTGATCATTGTTTGGTATCTTAAAATGGTTTCTGTCATGGCCAGGCTGAAACTAAAAGATATTAATTTGTGATTAATCTTTTGTGTTGTTTCATGATCTTTTGAAATGTTTTGAGTGATTTAAGGTTAAGTTACTACTGATTCTAAGTGCTTTGGAAGTTAAAGTGCAAGTTGCCACCCACACTTTAGCCAGACAAAGGGGTCAGCCATCTTGTATTCAAGACTCCATTTTGAATCCATACACACGCACACACACACACACACACACACACACACATACACACTACTCCTTTGTGAGAACAAAGGACCCCATTCATACATCCTCCATCACATGCAAACACATCCATCTTCAATCATATCACACGGTTATTATTCATCTATTCCACTGTTTATTCATTTGACAAATTGTTAATTAAATGTTATAAAATTCAGATTTTTGTGTCCAGTAGCTTTGTTGTGTCGAAGAGAAGTCTCTGCTCCAAGGATTCTACGAACTTCAAGAAAGACTGATAAGAGTTTTGGATTCAATTTTTCCCCGGTAAAAGGGAAATGGTGCCCCGTATATCTAAGAATATCTTAATTAATTAATAAATCAGTAAATATTCCCATATTTACAGAATTTATTGAAGAATCCAAAAGTAAGTTGAAGCTTACTAATTGTTCGCTCCTAATAACCCCAACATTGGCTTCTGAATGACCTAGAGAGATCAGGTTTGTTTTAATGTACTCTAATCAACAGCCCCTACAACCACAAAAAGGAATGGAGATATTAGCACTTATGGTTTGTAAATGGAACCCAGAATTATGTTGCACGAAGCACAATTTCACATCATTCTGGGTTCATTTGTGTGAAAACAAGGTCCAATCAGGCTGAAACGTTACAGGAAGGTAGAATCTATTGAGTTGCAAGTGATCTGAACGTTTCATGATGATAGCACTTTCCTAAGGGGGTCAAACCATGTCCCAAAAGTCACCGGATCTGGTGTCAATTTAAAGAAGTAGTCCAGTTACACATTTGTGGGCTTATAACTTGGCTTCTGAATGTCCTAGAGAGATCTGGTTTGTTTTAGTGTACTCCAATCAACAGCCCCTACAACCACAAAAAGGAATGGAGTAATTAGCACTTATGGTTTGTAAATGGCACCCAGAATTATGTTGCACGAAGCACAATTTCACATCATTCTGGGTCCATTTGTGTGAAAACAAGGTCCAATCAGGCTGAAACGCTACAAGAAGGTAGAATCTATTGAGTTGTAAGTGATCTGAACATTTCAAGATGATCGCACATTCCTATAGGGGGTAAAACCATGTCCCAAAGGTCACCGGGCCTGGTGTCACTTTAAAGTAGTAGTCCAGTTACACCTTTTGGGCTTATAACTTGGCTTCTGAATGTCCTAGAGAGGTTAGTTTGTTTTAGTGTACTCCAATCAACAGCCCCTAAAACCACAAAAAGGAATGGAGTCATTAGCACTTATGGTTCTTAAATGGCACCCAGAATTATGTTGCACGAAGCACAATTTCACATCATTCTGGGTTCATTTGTGTGGAAACAAGGTCCAATCAGGCTGAAACGTTACAGGAAGGTATAATCTATTGAGTTGTAAGTGATCTGAACGTTTCATGATGAGAGCACTTTCCTAAGGGGGTCAAACCATGTCCCAAAGGTCACCGGATCTGGTGTCAATTTAAAGAAGTAGTCCAGTTACACATTTGTGGGCTTATAACTTGGCTTCTGAATGTCCTAGAGAGATCAGGTTTGTTTTAGTGTACTCCAATCAACAGCCCCTACAACCACAAAAAGGAATGGAGTCATTAGCACTTAAGGTTTGTAAATGACACCCAGAATTATGTTGCAGGAAGAACAATTTCACATCATTCTGGGTCCATTTGTGTGAAAACAAGGTCCAATCAGGCTGAAACGCTACAAGAAGGTAGAATCTATTGAGTTGTAAGTGATCTGAACGTTTCAAGATGATCGCTCATTCCTATAGGGGGTAAAACCATGTCCCAAAGGTCACCGGGCCTGGTGTCACTTTAAAGAAGTAGTCCAGTTACACCTTTGTGGGCTTATAACTTGGCTTCTGAATGTCCTAGAGAGGTTAGGTTTGTTTTAGTGTTCTCCAATCAACAGCCCCTACAACCACAAAAAGGAATGGAGTCATTAGCACTTATGGTTTGTAAATGGCACCCAGAATTATGTTGCACGAAGCACAATTTCACATCATTCTGGGTTCATTTGTGTGAAAACAAGGTCCAATCAGGCTGAAACGTTACAGGAAGGTAGAATCTATTGAGTTGTAAGTGATCTGAATGTTTCATGATGATAGCACTTTCCTAAGGGGGTCAAACCATGTCCCAAAGGTCACCGGATCTGGTGTCAATTTAAAGTAGTAGTCCAGTTACACATTTGTGGGCTTATAACTTGACTTCTGAATGTCCTAGAGAGATCAGGTTTGTTTTAATGTACTCCAATCAACAGCCCCTACAACCACAAAAAGGAATGGAGTCATTAGCACTTATGGTTTGTTAATGGCACCCAGAATTATGTTGCACGAAGCACAATTTCACATCATTCTTGGTCCATTTGTGTGAAAACAAGGTCCAATCAGGCTGAAACGTTACTGGATGCTAGAATCTATTGAGTTGTAAGTGATCTGAACGTTTCATGATGATAGCGCTTTCCTAAGGGGGTCAAACCATGTCCCAAAGGTCACCGGATCTGGTGTCAATTTAAAGAAGTAGTCCAGTTACACATTTGTGGGCTTATAACTTGGCTTCTGAATGTCCTAGAGAGATCAGGTTTATTTTAGTGTACTCAAATCAACAGCCCCTACAACCACAAAAAGGAATGGAGTCATTAGCACTTATGGTTCTTAAATGGCACCAAGAGTTATGCTGCACTAAGCACAATTTCACATGATTCTGGGTCAATTTGTGTGAAAACAAGGTCCAATCCGGCTGAAACGCTACAAGAAGGTAGAATCTATTGAGTTGTAAGTGATCTGAACGTTTCAAGATGATCGCACATTCCTATAGGGGGTCAAACCATGTCCCAAAGGTCACCGGGCCAAGTGTCACTTTAAAGAAGTAGTCCAGTTACATCTTTGTGTGTGGGCTTATAACTTGGCTTCTGAATGTCCTAGAGAGATCAGGTTTATTTTAGTGTACTCCAATCAACAGCCCCTAGAACCACAAAAAGGAATGGAGACATTAGCACTTATGGTTTTTAAATGGCACCCAGAATTATGTTGCACGAAGCACAATTTCACATCATTCTGGGTTCATTTGTGTGAAAACAAGGTCCAATCAGGCTGAAACGTTACAGGAAGGTAGAATCTATTGTTGTAAGTGATCTGAACGTTTCATGATGATAGCACTTTCCTAAGGGGGTCAAACCATGTCCCAAAGGTCACCGGATCTGGTGTCTAAAGAAGTAGTCCAGTTACAAATTTGTGGGCTTATAACTTGGCTTCTGAATGTCCTAGAGAGATCAGGTTTGTTTTAGTATACTCCAATCAACAGCCCCTACAACCACAAAAAGGAATGGAGTCATTAGACTTATGGTTTTTAAATGGCACCCAGAATTATGTTGCACGAAGCACAATTTCACATCATTCTGGGTTCATTTGTGTGAAAACAAGGTCCAATCAGGCTGAAACGTTACAGGAAGGTAGAATCTATTGCGTTGTAAGTGATCTGAACGTTTCATGATGATAGCCCTTTCCTAAGGGGGTCAAACCATGTCCCAAAGGTCACCGGATCTGGTGTCAATTTAAAGTAGTAGTCCAGTTACACATTTGTGGGCTTATAACTTGGCTTCTGAATGTCCTAGAGCGATCAGGTTTGTTTTAGTGTACTCCAATCAACAGCCCCTACAACCACAAAAAGGAATGGAGTCATTAGCACTTATGGTTTTTAAATGGCACCCAGAATTATGTTGAACGAAGCACAATTTCACATCATTCTGGGTTCATTTGTGTGAAAACAAGGTCCAATCAGGCTGAAACGTTACAGGAAGGTAGAATCTATTGAGTTGTAAGTGATCTGAACGTTTCATGATGATAGCACTTTCCTAAGGGGGTCAAACCATGTCCCAAAGGTCACCGGATCTGGTGTCAATTTAAAGAAGTAGTCCAGTTACACATTTGTGGGCTTATAACTTGGCTTCTGAATGTCCTAGAGAGATCAGGTTTGTTTTAGTGTACTCCAATCAACAGCCCCTACAACCACAAAAAGGAATGGAGTCATTAGCACTTATGGCTTGTAAATGGCACCCAGAATTATGTTGCACGAAGCACAATTTCACATCATTCTGGGTCCATTTGTGTGAAAACAAGGTCCAATCAGGCTGAAACATTACAGGAAGGTAGAATCTATTAAAATGTAAGTGATCTGAAGGTTTCATGATGATAGCACTTCCCTAAGGGGGTCAAACCATGTCCCAAAGGTCACCGGATCTGGTGTCTAAAGAAGTAGTCCAGTTACACATTTGTGGGCTTATAACTTGGCTTCTGAATGTCCTAGAGAGATCAGGTTTGTTTTAGTATACTCCAATCAACAGCCCCTACAACCACAAAAAGGAATGGAGTCATTAGCACTTATGGTTTTTAAATGGCACCCAGAATTATGTTGCACGAAGCACAATTTCACATCATTCTGGGTTCATTTGTGTGAAAACAAGGTCCAATCAGGCTGAAACGTTACAGAAAGGTAGAATCTATTGAGTTGTAAGTGATCTGAACGTTTCATGATGATAGCACTTTCCTAAGGGGGTCAAACCATGTCCCAAATGTCACCGGATCTGGTGTCAATTTAAAGTAGTAGTCCAGTTACACATTTGTGGGCTTATAACTTGGCTTCTGAATGTCCTGGAGAGGTCAGGTTTGTTTTAATGTACTCCAATCAACAGCCCCTACAACCACAAAAAGGAATGGAGTCATTAGCACTTATGGTTTGTAAATGGCACCCAGAATTATGTTGCACAAAGCAAAATTTCACATCATTCTGGGTTCATTTGTGTGAAAACAAGGTCCAATCAGGCTGAAACGCTACAAGAAGGTAGAATCTATTGAGTTGCAAGTGATCTGAACGTTTCATGATGATAGCACTTTCCTAAGGGGGTCAAACCATGTCCCAAAAGTCACCGGATCTGGTGTCAATTTAAAGAAGTAGTCCAGTTACACATTTGTGGGCTTATAACTTGGCTTCTGAATGTCCTAGAGAGATCAGGTTTGTTTAGTGTACTCCAATCAACAGCCCCTACAACCACAAAAAGGAATGGAGTCATTAGCACTTATGGTTTGTAAATGGCACCCAGAATTATGTTGCACGAAGCACAATTTCACTTCATTCTGGGTCCATTTGTGTGAAAACAAGGTCCAATCAGGCTGAAACGCTATAAGAAGGTAGAAATGTTCAGATCACTTACAACTCAATAGATTCTACCTTCTTGTAGCGTTTCAGCCTGATTGGACCTTGTTTTCACACAAATGGACCCAGAATGATGTGAAATTGTGCTTCGTGCAACATAATTCTGGGTGCCATTTACAAACCATAAGTGCTAATTACTCCATTCCTTTTTGTGGTTGTAGGGGCTGTTGATTGGAGTACACTAAAACAAACCTGATCTCTCTAGGACATTCAGAAGCCAAGTTATAAGCCCACAAATGTGTAACTGGACTACTTCTTTAAATTGACACCAGATCCGGTGACTTTTGGGACATGGTTTGACCCCCTTAGGAAAGTGCTATCATCATGAAACGTTCAGATCACTTGCAACTCAATAGATTCTACCTTCCTGTAACGTTTCAGCCTGATTGGACCTTGTTTTCACACAAATGAACCCAGAATGATGTGAAATTGTGCTTCGTGCAACATAATTCTGGGTTCCATTTACAAACCATAAGTGCTAATATCTCCATTCCTTTTTGTGGTTGTAGGGGCTGTTGATTAGAGTACATTAAAACAAACCTGATCTCTCTAGGTCATTCAGAAGCCAAGTTATAAGCCCACAAATGTGTAACTGGACTGCTTCTTTAAATTGACACCAGATCCGGTGACCTTTGGGACATGGTTTGACCCCCTTAGGAAAGTGCTATCATCATGAAACGTTCAGATAACTTACAACTCAATAGATTCTACCTTCCTGTAACGTTTCAGCCTGATTGGACCTTGTTTTCACACAAATGAACCCAGAATGATGTGAAATTGTGCTTCGTGCAACATAATTCTGGGTGCCATTTACAAACCATAAGTGCTAATGACTCCATTCCTTTTTGTGGTTGTAGGGGCTTTGATTGGAGTACACTAAAACAAACCTAACCTCTCTAGGACATTCAGAAGCCAAGTTATAAGCCCACAAAGGTGTAACTGGACTACTTCTTTAAAGTGACACCAGGCCCGGTGACCTTTGGGAAATGGTTTTACCCCCTATAGGAATGTGCGATCATCTTGAAACGTTCAGATCACTTACAACTCAATAGATTCTACCTTCTTGTAGCGTTTCAGCCTGATTGGACCTTGTTTTCACACAAATGGACCCAGAATGATGTGAAATTGTGCATCGTGCAACATAATTCTGGGTGCCATTTACAAACCATAAGTGCTAATGACTCCATTCCCTTTTGTGTTTGTAGGGGCTCTTGATTGGAGTACATTAAAACAAACCTGATCTCTCTAGGACATTCAGAAGCCAAGTTATAAGCCCAAAAATGTGTAACTGGACTACTTCTTTAAATTGACACCAGATCCGGTGACCTTTGGGACATGGTGTGACCCCCTTAGGAAAGTGCTATCATCATGAAACGTTCAGATCACTTACAACTCAATACATTCTACCTTCCTGTAACATTTCAGCCTGATTGGACCTTGTTTTCACACAAATGAACCCAGAATGATGTGAAATTGTGCTTCGTGCAACATAATTCTGGGTGCCATTTACATACCATAAGTGCTAATGATTCCATTCCTTTTTGTGGTTGTAGGGGCTGTTGATTGGAGTACATTAAAACAAACCTGATATCTCTAGGACATTCAGAAGCCAAGTTATAAGCCCACAAATGTGTAACTGGACTACTTCTTTAAATTGACACCAGATCCGGTGACCTTTGCGACATGGTTTGACCCCCTTAGGAAAGTGCTATCATCATGAAACGTTCAGATCACTTACAACTAAATAGATTCTACCTTCCTGTAACGTTTCAGCCTGATTGGACCTTGTTTTCACACAAATGAACCCAGAATGATGTGAAATTGTGCTTCGTGCAACAAACATCCGGATAACGTGCTCCGGAATTTCTCCGGACGAAGCCCCTAGTAACAGGTCCGGACTTGTTACGGACAGGGTGGCTGCTTTCAGACTCGTGAGATAAATTTCCAAACAAGGGGGAGGGGGGAGGAGGGGACCGGGCGACGCTGTGCGCACCTAGATAACGTATATGTCACGTGACCGGGAAGGTATACCACATGATGTCCCGAGTCCTGAGCACAAACACACAGAGGAAAGAAGGCGAACATCTGAACAGCATCTCCAACATGTCGACCAATTGGACAGATTCAGAGATTCGAGACCTACTCACGGTGAGGGGAGACATGGTCATTATGAAAAGTATTCAAGGTACAGCGCGAGACTCTGTCACCTACGACCGCCTAATAACGAAGTTGCGTGATCTGGGAACGCACCGGAGCAAACAACAGGCCATATCGAAGCTCAAGGCCTTAAAGCGTCGATACCACGAGGTATGTGACCACAATAGGAGAAGTGGTAACGACCGGATGGAGTGGGGCTACTTCGACTTATGTGAAGCTATATGGGGTGCTCAAAAAACCACAAACCCTGTTGTGGTGTGTGGAAGCATGGCGGCGGCTTCCAACCGACCAGAGGACTGCTCTGAGGCCAGCTGCAGCTCCCTTGAGAGGGCCCAAGAAGACGCAACGGACGGCAGCGAGAACCACAGGCCCCAAGTCGCGTCGGACAGTGACTGCTCTTCCATAGCAGGTAAATATTCACGTTAGCAAGCAGATGCTGTTGTAAGACTGGGTGTGCAGATGTACAGCTTATAGCTATAAAAACGTTAATTGCAGACAACTGCGACCTAAACAGCAGGCTTTTAACTTCTGGTATCTAAACTGCTCCAACTGAGCACGTGATGAGAAAAGCGCTGGGTGACGTGTTTGAATTACGTGCACATTGGGGGTTACAGTTATTGGAAAACTCACCAAAAAATGGAGGACATACATTACGTGTCCCATTTTGAACATGTATTTTGTTACTATATCTGAGTTGAGTTTAAATGTTTGTCTTTGTGGTAAACCTGTAGTGCACCATATTCAGATAATCACCCCACTGCACAAAATACATTGAAACACTACAGCATATATGTGACACTAATGTCTGCCTTTTTCAATAGGGCCATCATGCAGCACCCCATCGCAGGCGGCATCCAGCACTCCAAGGCAAAGAAAGAGGAAGAGAGACAAGTCTTCCTACACAGAATGGAGCGAGGCTTTGGAACGCATGGATGAGAGAAGCCATCAGCGTGACAGAGAATTAATGCAGGAGCAGAGGGAGTTTGAACAGCAATATATGCGTGAATACTTAGCGGTCAGGCGACAAGAAGTGGCTACATTCCAGGATATAACATCTTTGATGCGTCAACTTGTTAACAGGTTGACTCAGCCACAGCAGGAATGGATGCCGGGTCCAAACTACCACAATTTGTAGTTAATTGTCCCTCCACCTTCACTGGCTGATGTAACATTCTGACCTGCAGAGCTCCATCAGTGCAGACTGCTGCACCCCACATTCTCCATCTGTAGACAGTTTCATTTCAGTATTAATTTTCAGTTTTTATTTGTTACACTTTATTTAAACTTTTGCCATTTATACAATCTACTAAAATAAGTTGTTTTTTGTGTTTTTTTTTTATACAAGCCTTTCATGGCAAACCTTTAGTCTCGATTAAATTGGGGGGGGGGGGGGGGGGTATTGAGTTTAATTTTTTTGGACAAGTTTTGCACATTTTTATTAAATGTCTTTTACTTGAAATGACAGATTTTGCACAACACAACTTATACCTCTGTTTGCAGTGTCTATTTTACTTTTTTTGCTTGGCAAATAAAAACCTTTTTGGGTGAAACTATGAATACATTCTCATCTATGTGAAGAATGGTTAACACTGTTAAAAGTTTTCTTTTTAATTAGGGGAAGCAGACATAGTTACAGTCCCAAAATGTACAACGCAGTTTTGGACAAGAAGCACAATCAATTTGAAATGCAGTTAAAGTACTGACATGATTGCCCCTCGAATTTGCTGTGCCCCTCCAACTGGAGGGGCATACACAGCTTCTGCATTAGGTTCAGGTAGTTCAGTGGCATCAGTATTCCATTCAGCAAGGTAATTGTCTTTGTTGATCTCGCAGACATTGTGAAGAATGCAACAAGCAATCACAATGTCCGGCATAATGTGAATGTCCACATCACAACGCTTGGCCAGACACTTCCAGCGGCCCTTAAGCCGCCCAAATGCATTTTCAACAACCATCCGAGCAGAGCTTAAACGATAGTTGAAGGTGCTTTGTTCAGGCGTCAGACGATGGTGTTGTGTGAACCCCTTCATCAGCCACTTCTTCAGTGGATATGCCGCATCCCCAATCAGATGAACGGGAACCTCTACACCATTGATGTCTCTGGACATCTAGAAGGACAGAAAACCAAGATTAGAGGTGTAGGGGTGTGTGTGTGTGTGTGTGTGTGTGTGCGCGCACAGATTTAGATGTTAAGGCATACCTCACGGGGGAACAGGTAGCCATCTTGTTGTTCGGCTTTGATGAAGATGGTAGAGTTGCTGAGTACTCTGGCGTCATGCGTTCGACCAGGCCAACCAACATAAACATCTGTGAAACTGAACAAAGCATTTCGTTAGTGCTGCAACATAACAGCCCCAAACAACAAAGGGATGCATAAAATGTAAATTTGCTCTTGACAACAACATAGAAATTCATGCTCTCACAAAACCAGTTTTACTAGAAACGGTGGTCAACAACAGCCTGCAGAACAATGGAATGCCAGCCTTTTCTGTTGTGATATGAATTTGGATCGTCCTTCGGAGCAATGATTGGAATGTGGCTTCCATCTATAGCTCCACCACACATTGGGTAGCCGCGTGCAGCAAATCCATCCATTGTGACCTGTAGCTGGTCCAGCTTTGGTAATGAAATGAAACATTCTAGCAAACGGTCCTTCAGAGCACTTGTCACCTCTCGCAAAAAAACACAGACAGTGGATATACCAACACCAAACAGGCAGCTTATGGTTCTGTATTCGCTCGGTGTGGCATACCACCAGATAACAACGGCTAGCCTGAGGGAAGGTTCGTAAGGCCTGCGCCTGTTTGTAGTTTTCCGTGCCAAAACAGGCCTAACCAAGCTTAACAGGTAGTTGAAGGTCCTGCGAGACATTCGAAAATGTTGATACCACTCCTCATCTCCAAAGTTTTTCAACGCGTTTGACCAGAAAACTTCGCCACTTGGTCGTGAATGTTTCCATATACGCCGGGTCGCGGTCTCCTGAAGCATGCGGCGAACCATGGCAGCTCGCCTCCTACGGTACCGTCTCCTACACGCGCGACGGAGCGTTTCACACTACTCCCGTGATTCCTTTATTACCAATTGAGCTTCATCATCCAGGTCTCTAATGCGTTTTCGTGTGCGCAGGATTACGCTTAACATAAGTCCGATCAGTGAGAGGAATTCTAGCTCTTCGCCGGCCATGTTGGACTGAATAGCTTTGTTTGGGGAAATGGAGTCATTAGCACTTATGGTTTGTAAATGGCACCCAGAATTATGTTGCACGAAGCACAATTTCACATCATTCTGGGTTCATTTGTGTGAAAACAAGGTCAAATCAGGCTGAAACGTTACAGGAAGGTAGAATCTATTGAGTTGTAAGTTATCTGAACGTTTCATGATGATAGCACTTTCCTAAGGGGGTCAAACCATGTCCCAAAGGTCACCGGATCTGGTGTCAATTTAAAGAAGCAGTCCAGTTACACATTTGTGGGCTTATAACTTGGCTTCTGAATGACCTAGAGAGATCAGGTTTGTTTTAATGTACTCCAATCAACAGCCCCTACAACCACAAAAAGGAATGGAGATATTAGCACTTATGGTTTGTAAATGGCACCCAGAATTATGTTGCACGAAGCACAATTTCACATCATTCTGGGTTCATTTGTGTGAAAACAAGGTCAAATCAGGCTGAAACGTTACAGGAAGGTAGAATCTATTGAGTTGCAAGTGATCTGAACGTTTCATGATGATAGCACTTTCCTAAGGGGATCAAACCATGTCCCAAAGGTCACCGGGCCAAGTGTCACTTTAAAGAAGTAGTCCAGTTACATCTTTGTGTGTGGGCTTATAACTTGGCTTCTGAATGTCCTAGAGAGATCAGGTTTGTTTTAGTGTACTCCAATCAACAGCCCCTAGAACCACAAAAAGGAATGGAGACATTAGCACTTATGGTTTTTAAATGGCACCCAGAATTATGTTGCACAAAGCACAATTTCACATCATTCTGGGTTCATTTGTGTGAAAACAAGGTCCAATCAGGCTGAAACGTTACAGGAAGGTAGAATCTATTGTTGTAAGTGATCTGAACGTTTCATGATGATAGCACTTTCCTAAGGGGGTCAAACCATGTCCCAAAGGTCACCGGATCTGGTGTCTAAAGAAGTAGTCCAGTTACAAATTTGTGGGCTTATAACTTGGCTTCTGAATGTCCTAGAGAGATCAGGTTTGTTTTAGTATACTCCAATCAACAGCCCCTACAACCACAAAAAGGAATGGAGTCATTAGACTTATGGTTTTTAAATGGCACCCAGAATTATGTTGCACGAAGCACAATTTCACATCATTCTGGGTTCATTTGTGTGAAAACAAGGTCCAATCAGGCTGAAACGTTACAGGAAGGTAGAATCTATTGCGTTGTAAGTGATCTGAACGTTTCATGATGATAGCACTTTCCTAAGGGGGTCAAACCATGTCCCAAAGGTCACCGGATCTGGTGTCAATTTAAAGAAGTAGTCCAGTTACACATTTGTGGGCTTATAACTTGGCTTCTGAATGTCCTAGAGCGATCAGGTTTGTTTTAGTGTACTCCAATCAACAGCCCCTACAACCACAAAAAGGAATGGAGTCATTAGCACTTATGGTTTTTAAATGGCACCCAGAATTATGTTGCACGAAGCACAATTTCACATCATTCTGGGTTCATTTGTGTGAAAACAAGGTCCAATCAGGCTGAAACGTTACAGGAAGGTAGAATCTATTGAGTTGTAAGTGATCTGAATGTTTCATGATGATAGCACTTTCCTAAGGGGGTCAAACCATGTCCCAAAGGTCACCGGATCTGGTGTCAATTTAAATAAGTAGTCCAGTTACACATTTGTGGGCTTATAACTTGGCTTCTGAATGTCCTAGAGAGATCAGGTTTGTTTTAGTGTACTCCAATCAACAGCCCCTACAACCACAAAAAGGAATGGAGTCATTAGCACTTATGGTTTGTAAATGGCACCCAGAATTATGTTGCACGAAGCAAAATTTCACATCATTCTGGGTTCATTTGTGTGAAAACAAGGTCCAATCAGGCAGAAATGTTACAGGAAGGTAGAATCTATTGAGTTGTAAGTGATCTGAACGTTTCATGATGATAGCACTTTCCTATAGGGGGTCAAACCATGTCCCAAAGGTCACCGGGCCTGGTGTCACTTTAAAGAAGTAGACAAGTTACACCTTTGTGGGCTTATAACTTGGCTTCTGAATGTCCTAGAGAGATCAGGGTTGTTTTAGTGTACTCCAATCAACAGCCCCTACAACCACAAAAAGGAATGGAGTCATTAGCACTTATGGTTTGTAAATGGCACACAGAATTATGTTGCACGAAGCACAATTTCACATCATTCTGGGTTCATTTGTGTGAAAACAAGGTCCAATCAGGCAGAAACGTTACAGGAAGGTAGAATCTATTGAGTTGTAAGTGATCTGAACGTTTCATGATGATAGCACTTTCCTAAGGGGGTCAAACCATGTCGCAAAGGTCACCGGATCTGGTGTCACTTTAAAGAATTAGTCCAGTTACACATTTGTGGGCTTATAACTTGGCTTCTGAATGTCCTAGAGCGGTCAGGTTTGTTTTAGTGTACTCCAATCAACAGCCCCTACAACCACAAAAAGGAATGGAGTCATTAGCACTTATGGTTTGTAAATGGCACCCAGAATTATGTTGCACGAAGCACAATTTCACATCATTCTGGGTCCATTTGTGTGAAATCAAGGTCCAATCAGGCTGAAACATTACAGGAAGGTAGAATCTATTAAAATGTAAGTGATCTGAAGGTTTCATGATGATAGCACTTCCCTAAGGGGGTCAAACCATGTCCCAAAGGTCACCGGATCTGGTGTCTAAAGAAGTAGTCCAGTTACACATTTGTGGGCTTATAACTTGGCTTCTGAATGTCCTAGAGAGATCAGGTTTGTTTTAGTATACTCCAATCAACAGCCCCTACAACCACAAAAAGGAATGGAGTCATTAGCACTTATGGTTTTTAAATGGCACCCAGAATTATGTTGCACGAAGCACAATTTCACATCATTCTGGGTTCATTTGTGTGAAAACAAGGTCCAATCAGGCTGAAACGTTACAGAAAGGTAGAATCTATTGAGTTGTAAGTGATCTGAACGTTTCATGATGATAGCACTTTCCTAAGGGGGTCAAACCATGTCCCAAATGTCACCGGATCTGGTGTCAATTTAAAGTAGTAGTCCAGTTACACATTTGTGGGCTTATAACTTGGCTTCTGAATGTCCTGGAGAGGTCAGGTTTGTTTTAATGTACTCCAATCAACAGCCCCTACAACCACAAAAAGGAATGGAGTCATTAGCACTTATGGTTTGTAAATGGCACCCAGAATTATGTTGCACGAATCAAAATTTCACATCATTCTGGTTTCATTTGTGTGAAAACAAGGTCCAATCAGGCAGAAGCGTTACAGGAAGGTAGAATCTATTGAGTTGTACGTGATCTGAACGTTTCATGATGATAGCACTTTCCTATAGGGGGTCAAACCATGTCCCAAAGGTCACCGGGCCTGGTGTCACTTTAAAGAAGTAGTCCAGTTACACCTTTGTGGGCTTATAACTTGGCTTCTGAATGTCCTAGAGAGATCAGGGTTGTTTTAATGTACTCCAATCAACAGCCCCCACAACCACAAAAAGGAATGGAGTCATTAGCACTTATGGTTCTTAAATGGCTCCCAGAATTATGTTGCACGAAGCACAATTTCACATCATTCTGGGTCCATTTGTGTGTAAACAAGGTCCAATCAGGCTGAAACGTTACAGGAAGGTATAATCTATTGAGTTGTAAGTGATCTGAACGTTTCAAGATGATCGCACATTCCTATAGGGGGTAAAACCATGTCCCAAAGGTCACCGGGCCTGGTTTCACTTTAAAGAAGTAGTCCAGTTACATCTTTGTAGGCTTATAACTTGGCTTCTGAATGTCCTAGAGAGATCAGGTTTGTTTTAATGTACTCCAATCAACAGCCCCCACAACCACAAAAAGGAATGGAGTCATTAGCACTTATGGTTTGTAAATGGCACACAGAATTATGTTGCACGAAGCACAATTTCACATCATTCTGGGTTCATTTGTGTGAAAACAAGGTCCAATCAGGCAGAAACGTTACAGGAAGGTAGAATCTATTGAGTTGTAAGTGATCTGAACGTTTCATGATGATAGCACTTTCCTAAGGGGGTCAAACCATGTCGCAAAGGTCACCGGATCTGGTGTCACTTTAAAGAATTAGTCCAGTTACACATCTGTGGGCTTATAACTTGGCTTCTGAATGTCCTAGAGCGGTCAGGTTTGTTTTAGTGTACTCCAATCAACAGCCCCTACAACCACAAAAAGGAATGGAGTCATTAGCACTTATGGTTTTTAAATGGCACCCAGAATTATGTTGCACGAAGCACAATTTCACATCATTCTGGGTTCATTTGTGTGAAAACAAGGTCCAATCAGGCTGAAACGTTACAGGAAGGTAGAATCTACTGAGTTGTAAGTGATCTGAACGTTTCATGATGATAGCACTTTCCTAAGGGGGTCAAACGATGTCCCAAAGATCACCGGATCTGGTGTCAATTTAAAGAAGTAGTCCAGTTACACATTTGTGGGCTTATAACTTGGCTTCTGAATGTCCTAGAGAGATCAGGTTTGTTTTAATGTACTCCAATCAACAGCCCCTACAACCACAAAAAGGAATGGAGTCATTAGCACTTATGGTTTGTAAATGGCACCCAGAATTATGTTGCACGAAGCACAATTTCACATCATTCTGGGTCCATTTATGTGAAAACAAGGTCCAATCAGGCTGAAACGCTACAAGAAGGTAGAATCTATTGAGTTGTAAGTGATCTGAACGTTTCAAGATGATCGCACATTCCTATAGGGGGTAAAACCATGTCCCAAAGGTCACCGGGCCTGGTGTCACTTTAAAGAAGTAGTCCAGTTACACCTTTGTGGGCTTATAACTTGGCTTCTGAATGTCCTAGAGAGGTTAGGTTTGTTTTAGTGTACTCCAATCAACAGCCCCTACAACCACAAAAAGGAATGGAGTAATTAGCACTTATGGTTTGTAAATGGCCCCCAGAATTATGTTGCACGAAGCACAATTTCACATCATTCTGGGTCCATTTGTGTGAAAACAAGGTCCAATCAGGCTGAAACGTTACAGGAAGGTAGAATCTATTGAGTTGTAAGTGATCTGAACGTTTCATGATGATAGCACTTTCCTAAGGGGGTCAAACCATGTCCCAAAGGTCACCGGATCTGGTGTCAATTTAAAGAAGTAGTCCAGTTACACATTTGTGGGCTTATAACTTGGCTTCTGAATGTCCTAGAGAGATCAGGGTTGTTTTAGTGTACTCCAATCAACAGCCCCCACAACCACAAAAAGGAATGGAGTCATTAGCACTTATGGTTCTTAAATGGCTCCCAGAATTATGTTGCACGAAGCACAATTTCACATCATTCTGGGTCCATTTGTGTGAAAACAAGGTCCAATCAGGCTGAAACGTTACAGGAAGGTAGAATCTATTGAGTTGTAAGTGATCTGAACGTTTCAAGATGATCGCACATTCCTATAGGGGGTCAAACCATGTCCCAAAGGTCACCGGATCTGGTGTCACTTTAAAGAATTAGTCCAGTTACACATCTGTGGGCTTATAACTTGGCTTCTGAATGTCCTAGAGCGGTCAGGTTTGTTTTAGTGTACTCCAATCAACAGCCCCTACAACCACAAAAAGGAATGGAGTCATTAGCACTTATGGTTTTTAAATGGCACCCAGAATTATGTTGCACGAAGCACAATTTCACATCATTCTGGGTTCATTTGTGTGAAAACAAGGTCCAATCAGGCTGAAACGTTACAGGAAGGTAGAATCTACTGAGTTGTAAGTGATCTGAACGTTTCATGATGATAGCACTTTCCTAAGGGGGTCAAACGATGTCCCAAAGATCACCGGATCTGGTGTCAATTTAAAGAAGTAGTCCAGTTACACATTTGTGGGCTTATAACTTGGCTTCTGAATGTCCTAGAGAGATCAGGTTTGTTTTAGTGTACTCCAATCAACAGCCCCTACAACCACAAAAAGGAATGGAGTCATTAGCACTTATGGTTTGTAAATGGCACCCAGAATTATGTTGCACGAAGCACAATTTCACATCATTCTGGGTCCATTTATGTGAAAACAAGGTCCAATCAGGCTGAAACGCTACAAGAAGGTAGAATCTATTGAGTTGTAAGTGATCTGAACGTTTCAAGATGATCGCACATTCCTATAGGGGGTAAAACCATGTCCCAAAGGTCACCGGGCCTGGTGTCACTTTAAAGAAGTAGTCCAGTTACACCTTTGTGGGCTTATAACTTGGCTTCTGAATGTCCTAGAGAGGTTAGGTTTGTTTTAGTGTACTCCAATCAACAGCCCCTACAACCACAAAAAGGAATGGAGTAATTAGCACTTATGGTTTGTAAATGGCCCCCAGAATTATGTTGCACGAAGCACAATTTCACATCATTCTGGGTCCATTTGTGTGAAAACAAGGTCCAATCAGGCTGAAACGTTACAGGAAGGTAGAATCTATTGAGTTGTAAGTAATCTGAACGTTTCATGATGATAGCACTTTCCTAAGGGGGTCAAACCATGTCCCAAAGGTCACCGGATCTGGTGTCAATTTAAAGAAGTAGTCCAGTTACACATTTGTGGGCTTATAACTTGGCTTCTGAATGTCCTAGAGACATCAGGTTTGTTTTAGTATACTCCAATCAACAGCCCCTACAACCACAATAAGGAATGGAGTCATTAGCACTTATGGTTTTTAAATGGCACCCAGAATTATGTTGCACGAAGCACAATTTCACATCATTCTGGGTTCATTTGTGTGAAAACAAGGTACAATCAGGCTGAAACGTTACAGGAAGGTAGATTCTATTGAATTGTAAGTGATCTGAACGTTTCATGATGATAGCACTTTCCTAAGGGGGTCAAACCATGTCCCAAAGGTCACCGGGCCTGGTGTCACTTTAAAGAAGTAGTCCAGTTACAGCTTTGTGGGCTTATAACTTGGCTTCTGAATATCCTAGAGAGGTCAGGTTTGTTTTAGAGTACACCAATTAGCAGCCCCCATTACCACTAAAAGGAATGAAGTCATTAGCATTTATGGTTTGTAAATGGCACCCAGAATTATGTTGCACGAAGCACAATTTCACATCATTCTGGGTTCATTTGTGTGAAAACAAGGTCCAATCAGGCTGAAACGTTACAGGAAGGTAGAATCTATTGAGTTGTAAGTGATCTGAATGTTTCATGATGATAGCACTTTCCTAAGGGGGTCAAACCATGTCCCAAAGGTCACCGGATCTGGTGTCAATTTAAAGAAGTAGTCCAGTTACACATTTGTGGGCTTATAACTTGGCTTCTGAATGTCCTAGAGAGATCAGGTTTGTTTTAGTGTACTCCAATCAACAGCCCCTACAACCACAAAAAGGAATGGAGTCATTAGCACTTATGGTTTGTAAATGGCACCCAGAATTATGTTGCACGAAGCAAAATTTCACATCATTCTGGGTTCATTTGTGTGAAAACAAGGTCCAATCAGGCAGAAATGTTACAGGAAGGTAGAATCTATTGAGTTGTAAGTGATCTGAACGTTTCATGATGATAGCACTTTCCTATAGGGGGTCAAACCATGTCCCAAAGGTCACCGGGCCTGGTGTCACTTTAAAGAAGTAGACAAGTTACACCTTTGTGGGCTTATAACTTGGCTTCTGAATGTCCTAGAGAGATCAGGGTTGTTTTAGAGTACTCCAATCAACAGCCCCCACAACCACAAAAAGGAATGGAGTCATTAGCACTTATGGTTCTTAAATGGCACCCAGAATTATGTTGCACGAAGCACAATTTCACATCATTCTGGGTCCATTTGTGTGAAAACAAGGTCCAATCAGGCTGAAACGTTACAGGAAGGTAGAATCTATTGAGTTGTAAGTGACCTGAACGTTTCAAGATGATCGCACATTCCTATAGGGGTAAAACCATGTCCCAAAGGTCACCGGGCCTGGTGTCACTTTAAAGAAGTAGTCCAGTTACATCTTTGTAGGCTTATAACTTGGCTTCTGAATGTCGTAGAGAGATCAGGTTTGTTTTAGTGTACTCCAATCAACAGCCCCTACAACCACAAAAAGGAATGGAGTCATTAGCACTTATGGTTTGTAAATGGCACCCAGAATTATGTTGCACGAAGCACAATTTCACATCATTCTGGGTCCATTTATGTGAAAACAAGGTCCAATCAGGCTGAAACGCTACAAGAAGGTAGAATCTATTGAGTTGTAAGTGATCTGAACGTTTCAAGATGATCGCACATTCCTATAGGGGGTAAAACCATGTCCCAAAGGTCACCGGGCCTGGTGTCACTTTAAAGAAGTAGTCCAGTTACACCTTTGTGGGCTTATAACTTGGCTTCTGAATGTCCTAGAGAGGTTAGGTTTGTTTTAGTGTACTCCAATCAACAGCCCCTACAACCACAAAAAGGAATGGAGTAATTAGCACTTATGGTTTGTAAATGGCCCCCAGAATTATGTTGCACGAAGCACAATTTCACATCATTCTGGGTCCATTTGTGTGAAAACAAGGTCCAATCAGGCTGAAACGTTACAGGAAGGTAGAATCTATTGAGTTGTAAGTGATCTGAACGTTTCATGATGATAGCACTTTCCTAAGGGGGTCAAACCATGTCCCAAAGGTCACCGGATCTGGTGTCAATTTAAAGAAGTAGTCCAGTTACACATTTGTGGGCTTATAACTTGGCTTCTGAATGTCCTAGAGACATCAGGTTTGTTTTAGTATACTCCAATCAACAGCCCCTACAACCACAATAAGGAATGGAGTCATTAGCACTTATGGTTTTTAAATGGCACCCAGAATTATGTTGCACGAAGCACAATTTCACATCATTCTGGGTTCATTTGTGTGAAAACAAGGTCCAATCAGGCTGAAACGTTACAGGAAGGTAGAATCTATTTAGTTGTAAGTGATCTGAACGTTTCATGATGATAGCACTTTCCTAATGGGGTCAAACCATGTCCCAAAGGTCACCGGGCCTGGTGTCACTTTAAAGAAGTAGTCCAGTTACACATTCGTGGGCTTATAACTTGGCTTCTGAATGTCGTAGAGAGATCAGGTTTGTTTTAATGTACTCCAATCAACAGCCCCTACAACCACAAAAAGGAATGGAGTCATTAGCATTTATGGTTTGTAAATGGCACCCAGAATTATGTTGCACGAAGCACAATTTCACATCATTCTGGGTTCATTTGTGTGAAAACAAGGTCCAATCAGGCTGAAACGTTACAGGAAGGTAGAATCTATTTAGTTGTAAGTGATCTGAACGTTTCATGATGATAGCGCTTTCCTAAGGGGATCAAACCATGTCCCAAAGGTCACCGGATCTGGTGTCAATTTAAAGAAGTAGTCCAGTTACACATTTGTGGGCTTATAACTTGGCTTCTGAATGTCCTAGAGAGATCAGGTTTGTTTTAATGTACTCCAATCAACAGCCCCTACAACCACAAAAAGGAATGGAGATATTAGCACTTATGGTTTGTAAATGGCATCCAGAATTATGTTGCACGAAGCACAATTTCACATCATTCTGGGTTCATTTGTGTGAAAACAAGGTCCAATCAGGCTGAAACGTTACAGGAAGGTAGAATCTATTGAGTTGCAAGTGATCTGAACGTTTCATGATGATAGCACTTTCCTAAGGGGGTCAAACCATGTCCCAAAAGTCACCGGATCTGGTGTCAATTTAAAGAAGTAGTCCAGTTACACATTTGTGGGCTTATAACTTGGCTTCTGAATGTCCTAGAGAGATCAGGTTTGTTTAGTGTACTCCAATCAACAGCCCCTACAACCACAAAAAGGAATGGAGTCATTAGCACTTATGGTTTGTAAATGGCACCCAGAATTATGTTGCACGAAGCAAAATTTCACATCATTCTGGGTCCATTTGTGTGAAAACAAGGTCCAATCAGGCTGAAACGCTACAAGAAGGTAGAATCTATTGAGTTGTAAGTGATCTGAACATTTCAAGATGATCGCACATTCCTATAGGGGGTAAAACCATGTCCCAAAGGTCACCGGGCCTGGTGTCACTTTAAAGTAGTAGTCCAGTTACACCTTGTGGGCTTATAACTTGGCTTCTGAATGTCCTAGAGAGGTTAGTTTGTTTTAGTGTAGTCCAATCAACAGCCCCTAAAACCACAAAAAGGAATGGAGTCATTAGCACTTATGGTTTGTAAATGGCACCCAGAATTATGTTGCACGAAGCACAATTTCACATCATTCTGGGTTCATTTGTGTGAAAACAAGGTCCAATCAGGCTGAAACGTTACAGGAAGGTAGAATCTATTGAGTTGTAAGTGATCTGAACGTTTCATGATGATAGCACTTTCCTAAGGGGGTCAAACCATGTCCCAAAGGTCACTGGATCTGGTGTCAATTTAAAGAAGTAGTCCAGTTACACATTTGTGGGCTTATAACTTGGCTTCTGAATGTCCTAGAGAGATCAGGTTTGTTTTAATGTACTCCAATCAACAGCCCCTACAACCATAAAAAGGAATGGAGTCATTAGCACTTATGGTTTGTAAGTGGCACCCAGAATTATGTTGCACGAAGCACAATTTCACATCATTCTGGGTCAATTTGTGTGAAAACAAGGTCCAATCCGGCTGAAACGCTACAAGAAGGTAGAATCTATTGAGTTGTAAGTGATCTGAACGTTTCAAGATGATCGCACATTCCTATAGGGGGTCAAACCATGTCCCAAAGGTCACCGGGCCAAGTGTCTCTTTAAAGAAGTAGTCCAGTTACACCTTTGTGGGCTTATAACTTGGCTTCTGAATGTCCTAGAGAGGTTAGGTTTGTTTTAGTGTACTCCAATCAACAGCCCCTACAACCACAAAAAGGAATGGAGTCATTAGCACTTATGGTTTGTAAATGGCACCCAGAATTATTTTGCACGAAGCACAATTTCACATCATTCTGGGTTCATTTGTGTGAAAACAAGGTCCAATCAGGCTGAAACATTACAGGAAGGTAGAAACTATTAAAATGTAAGTGATCTGAAGGTTTCATGATGATAGCACTTCCCTAAGGGGGTCAAACCATGTCCCAAAGGTCACCGGATCTGGTGTCTAAAGAAGTAGTCCAGTTACACATTTGTGGGCTTATAACTTGGCTTCTGAATGCCCTAGAGAGATCAGGTTTGTTTTAGTATACTCCAATCAACAGCCCCTACAACCACAAAAAGGAATGGAGTCATTAGCACTTATGGTTTTTAAATGGCACCCAGAATTATGTTGCAGGAAGCACAATTTCACATCATTCTGGGTTCATTTGTGTGAAAACAAGGTCCAATCAGGCTGAAACGTTACAGAAAGGTAGAATCTATTGAGTTGTAAGTGATCTGAACGTTTCATGATGATAGCACTTTCCTAAGGGGGTCAACCCATGTCCCAAATGTCACCGGATCTGGTGTCAATTTCAAGTAGTAGTCCAGTTACACATTTGTGGGCTTATAACTTGGCTTCTGAATGTCCTGGAGAGGTCAGGTTTGTTTTAATGTACTCCAATCAACAGCCCCTACAACCACAAAAAGGAATGGAGTCATTAGCACTTATGGTTTGTAAATGGCACCCAGAATTATGTTGCACGAAGCAAAATTTCACATCATTCTGTTTTCATTTGTGTGAAAACAAGGTCCTATCAGGCAGAAACGTTACAGGAAGGTAGAATCTATTGAGTTGTAAGTGATCTGAACGTTTCATGATGATAGCACTTTCCTAAGGGGGTCAAACCATGTCCCAAAGGTCACCGGGCCTGGTGTCACTTTAAAGAAGTAGTCCAGTTACACCTTTGTGGGCTTATAACTTGGCTTCTGAATGTCCTAGAGAGATCAGGGTTGTTTTAGTGTACTCCAATCAACAGCCCCCACAACCACAAAAAGGAATGGAGTCATTAGCACTTATGGTTCTTAAATGGCACCCAGAATTATGTTGCACGAAGCACAATTTCACATCATTCTGGGTCCATTTGTGTGAAAACAAGGTCCAATCAGGCTGAAACGTTACAGGAAGGTAGAATCTATTGAGTTGTAAGTGATCTGAACGTTTCAAGATGATCGCACATTCCTATAGGGGGTAAAACCATGTCCCAAAGGTCACCGGGCCTGGTGTCACTTTAAAGATGTAGTCCAGTTACATCTTTGTAGGCTTATAACTTGGCTTCTGAATGTCCTAGAGAGATCAGGTTTGTTTTAATGTACTCCAATCAACAGCCCCTACAACCACAAAAAGGAATGGAGTCATTAGCACTTATGGTTTGTAAATGGCACACAGAATTATGTTGCACGAAGCACAATTTCACATCATTCTGGGTTCATTTGTGTGAAAACAAGGTCCAATCAGGCAGAAACGTTACAGGAAGGTAGAATCTATTGAGTTGTAAGTGATCTGAACGTTTCATGATGATAGCACTTTCCTAAAGGGGTCAAACCATGTCGCAAAGGTCACCGGATCTGGTGTCACTTTAAAGAATTAGTCCAGTTACACATCTGTGGGCTTATAACTTGGCTTCTGAATGTCCTAGAGCGGTCAGGTTTGTTTTAGTGTACTCCAATCAACAGCCCCTACAACCACAAAAAGGAATGGAGTCATTAGCACTTATGGTTTTTAAATGGCACCCAGAATTATGTTGCACGAAGCACAATTTCACATCATTCTGGGTTCATTTGTGTGAAAACAAGGTCCAATCAGGCTGAAACGTTACAGGAAGGTAGAATCTACTGAGTTGTAAGTGATCTGAACGTTTCATGATGATAGGACTTTCCTAAGGGGGTCAAACGATGTCCCAAAGATCACCGGATCTGGTGTCAATTTAAAGAAGTAGTCCGGTTACACATTTGTGGGCTTATAACTTGGCTTCTGAATGTCCTAGAGAGATCAGGTTTGTTTTAGTGTACTCCAATCAACAGCCCCTACAACCACAAAAAGGAATGGAGTCATTAGCACTTATGGTTTGTAAATGGCACCCAGAATTATGTTGCACGAAGCACAATTTCACATCATTCTGGGTCCATTTATGTGAAAACAAGGTCCAATCAGGCTGAAACGCTACAAGAAGGTAGAATCTATTGAGTTGTAAGTGATCTGAACGTTTCAAGATGATCGCACATTCCTATAGGGGGTAAAACCATGTCCCAAAGGTCACCGGGCCTGGTGTCACTTTAAAGAAGTAGTCCAGTTACACCTTTGTGGGCTTATAACTTGGCTTCTGAATGTCCTAGAGAGGTTAGGTTTGTTTTAGTGTACTCCAATCAACAGCCCCTACAACCACAAAAAGGAATGGAGTAATTAGCACTTATGGTTTGTAAATGGCCCCCAGAATTATGTTGCACGAAGCACAATTTCACATCATTCTGGGTCCATTTGTGTGAAAACAAGGTCCAATCAGGCTGAAACGTTACAGGAAGGTAGAATCTATTGAGTTGTAAGTGATCTGAACGTTTCATGATGATAGCACTTTCCTAAGGGGGTCAAACCATGTCCCAAAGGTCACCGGATCTGGTGTCAATTCAAAGAAGTAGTCCAGTTACACATTTGTGGGCTTATAACTTGGCTTCTGAATGTCCTGGAGACATCAGGTTTGTTTTAGTATACTCCAATCAACAGCCCCTACAACCACAATAAGGAATGGAGTCATTAGCACTTATGGTTTTTAAATGGCACCCAGAATTATGTTGCACAAAGCACAATTTCACATCATTCTGGGTTCATTTGTGTGAAAACAAGGTACAATCAGGCTGAAACGTTACAGGAAGGTAGATTCTATTGAATTGTAAGTGATCTGAACGTTTCATGATGATAGCACTTTCCTAAGGGGGTCAAACCATGTCCCAAAGGTCACCGGGCCTGGTGTCACTTTAAAGAAGTAGTCCAGTTACACCTTTGTGGGCTTATAACTTGGCTTCTGAATATCCTAGAGAGGTCAGGTTTGTTTTAGAGTACTCCAATTAGCAGCCCCCATTACCACTAAAAGGAATGAAGTCATTAGCATTTATGGTTTGTAAATGGCACCCAGAATTATGTTGCACGAAGCACAATTTCACATCATTCTGGGTTCATTTGTGTGAAAACAAGGTCCAATCAGGCTGAAACGTTACAGGAAGATAGAATCTATTTAGTTGTAAGTGATCTGAACGTTTCATGATGATAGCACTTTCCTAAGGGGGTCAAACCATGTCCCAAAGGTCACTGGGCCTGGTGTCACTTTAAAGAAGTAGTCCAGTTACACATTCGTGGGCTTATAACTTGGCTTCTGAATGTCGTAGAGAGATCAGGTTTGTTTTAATGTACTCCAATCAACAGCCCCTACAACCACAAAAAGGAATGGAGTCATTAGCATTTATGGTTTGTAAATGGCACCCAGAATTATGTTGCACGAAGCACAATTTCACATCATTCTGGGTTCATTTGTGTGAAAACAAGGTCCAATCAGGCTGAAACGTTACAGGAAGGTAGAATCTATTTAGTTGTAAGTGATCTGAACGTTTCATGATGATAGCGCTTTCCTAAGGGGATCAAACCATGTCCCAAAGGTCACCGGATCTGGTGTCAATTTAAAGAAGTAGTCCGGTTACACATTTGTGGGCTTATAACTTGGCTTCTGAATGTCCTAGAGAGATCAGGTTTGTTTTAGTGTACTCCAATCAACAGCCCCTACAACCACAAAAAGGAATGGAGTCATTAGCACTTATGGTTTGTAAATGGCACCCAGAATTATGTTGCACGAAGCACAATTTCACATCATTCTGGGTCCATTTATGTGAAAACAAGGTCCAATCAGGCTGAAACGCTACAAGAAGGTAGAATCTATTGAGTTGTAAGTGATCTGAACGTTTCAAGATGATCGCACATTCCTATAGGTGGTAAAACCATGTCCCAAAGGTCACCGGGCCTGGTGTCACTTTAAAGAAGTAGTCCAGTTACACCTTTGTGGGCTTATAACTTGGCTTCTGAATGTCCTAGAGAGGTTAGGTTTGTTTTAGTGTACTCCAATCAACAGCCCCTACAACCACAAAAAGGAATGGAGTAATTAGCACTTATGGTTTGTAAATGGCCCCCAGAATTATGTTGCACGAAGCACAATTTCACATCATTCTGGGTCCATTTGTGTGAAAACAAGGTCCAATCAGGCTGAAACGTTACAGGAAGGTAGAATCTATTGAGTTGTAAGTGATCTGAACGTTTCATGATGATAGCACTTTCCTAAGGGGGTCAAACCATGTCCCAAAGGTCACCGGATCTGGTGTCAATTTAAAGAAGTAGTCCAGTTACACATTTGTGGGCTTATAACTTGGCTTCTGAATGTCCTAGAGACATCAGGTTTGTTTTAGTATACTCCAATCAACAGCCCCTACAACCACAATAAGGAATGGAGTCATTAGCACTTATGGTTTTTAAATGGCACCCAGAATTATGTTGCACGAAGCACAATTTCACATCATTCTGGGTTCATTTGTGTGAAAACAAGGTACAATCAGGCTGAAACGTTACAGGAAGGTAGATTCTATTGAATTGTAAGTGATCTGAACGTTTCATGATGATAGCACTTTCCTAAGGGGGTCAAACCATGTCCCAAAGGTCACCGGGCCTGGTGTCACTTTAAAGAAGTAGTCCAGTTACACCTTTGTGGGCTTATAACTTGGCTTCTGAATATCCTAGAGAGGTCAGGTTTGTTTTAGAGTACTCCAATTAGCAGCCCCCATTACCACTAAAAGGAATGAAGTCATTAGCATTTATGGTTTGTAAATGGCACCCAGAATTATGTTGCACGAAGCACAATTTCACATCATTCTGGGTTCATTTGTGTGAAAACAAGGTCCAATCAGGCTGAAACGTTACAGGAAGATAGAATCTATTTAGTTGTAAGTGATCTGAACGTTTCATGATGATAGCACTTTCCTAAGGGGGTCAAACCATGTCCCAAAGGTCACTGGGCCTTGTGTCACTTTAAAGAAGTAGTCCAGTTACACATTCGTGGGCTTATAACTTGGCTTCTGAATGTCGTAGAGAGATCAGGTTTGTTTTAATGTACTCCAATCAACAGCCCCTACAACCACAAAAAGGAATGGAGTCATTAGCATTTATTGTTTGTAAATGGCACCCAGAATTATGTTGCACGAAGCACAATTTCTCATCATTCTGGGTTCATTTGTGTGAAAACAAGGTCCAATCAGGCTGAAACGTTACAGGAAGGTAGAATCTATTTAGTTGTAAGTGATCTGAACGTTTCATGATGATAGCGCTTTCCTAAGGGGATCAAACCATGTCCCAAAGGTCACCGGATCTGGTGTCAATTTAAAGAAGTAGTCCAGTTACACATTTGTGGGCTTATAACTTGGCTTCTGAATGTCCTAGAGAGATCAGGTTTGTTTTAATGTACTCCAATCAACAGCCCCTACAACCACAAAAAGGAATGGAGATATTAGCACTTATGGTTTGTAAATGGCATCCAGAATTATGTTGCACAAAGCACAATTTCACATCATTCTGGGTTCATTTGTGTGAAAACAAGGTCCAATCAGGCTGAAACGTTACAGGAAGGTAGAATCTATTGAGTTGCAAGTGATCTGAACGTTTCATGATGATAGCACTTTCCTAAGGGGGTCAAACCATGTCCCAAAAGTCACCGGATCTGGTGTCAATTTAAAGAAGTAGTCCAGTTACACATTTGTGGGCTTATAACTTGGCTTCTGAATGCCCTAGAGAGATCAGGTTTGTTTTAGTATACTCCAATCAACAGCCCCTACAACCACAAAAAGGAATGGAGTCATTAGCACTTATGGTTTTTAAATGGCACCCAGAATTATGTTGCAGGAAGCACAATTTCACATCATTCTGGGTTCATTTGTGTGAAAACAAGGTCCAATCAGGCTGAAACGTTACAGAAAGGTAGAATCTATTGAGTTGTAAGTGATCTGAACGTTTCATGATGATAGCACTTTCCTAAGGGGGTCAACCCATGTCCCAAATGTCACCGGATCTGGTGTCAATTTCAAGTAGTAGTCCAGTTACACATTTGTGGGCTTATAACTTGGCTTCTGAATGTCCTGGAGAGGTCAGGTTTGTTTTAATGTACTCCAATCAACAGCCCCTACAACCACAAAAAGGAATGGAGTCATTAGCACTTATGGTTTGTAAATGGCACCCAGAATTATGTTGCACGAAGCAAAATTTCACATCATTCTGGTTTCATTTGTGTGAAAACAAGGTCCTATCAGGCAGAAACGTTACAGGAAGGTAGAATCTATTGAGTTGTACGTGATCTGAACGTTTCATGATGATAGCACTTTCCTATAGGGGGTCAAACCATGTCCCAAAGGTCACCGGGCCTGGTGTCACTTTAAAGAAGTAGTCCAGTTACACCTTTGTGGGCTTATAACTTGGCTTCTGAATGTCCTAGAGAGATCAGGGTTGTTTTAGTGTACTCCAATCAACAGCCCCCACAACCACAAAAAGGAATGGAGTCATTAGCACTTATGGTTCTTAAATGGCACCCAGAATTATGTTGCACGAAGCACAATTTCACATCATTCTGGGTCCATTTGTGTGAAAACAAGGTCCAATCAGGCTGAAACGTTACAGGAAGGTAGAATCTATTGAGTTGTAAGTGATCTGAACGTTTCAAGATGATCGCACATTCCTATAGGGGGTAAAACCATGTCCCAAAGGTCACCGGGCCTGGTGTCACTTTAAAGATGTAGTCCAGTTACATCTTTGTAGGCTTATAACTTGGCTTCTGAATGTCCTAGAGAGATCAGGTTTGTTTTAATGTACTCCAATCAACAGCCCCTACAACCACAAAAAGGAATGGAGTCATTAGCACTTATGGTTTGTAAATGGCACACAGAATTATGTTGCACGAAGCACAATTTCACATCATTCTGGGTTCATTTGTGTGAAAACAAGGTCCAATCAGGCAGAAACGTTACAGGAAGGTAGAATCTATTGAGTTGTAAGTGATCTGAACGTTTCATGATGATAGCACTTTCCTAAAGGGGTCAAACCATGTCGCAAAGGTCACCGGATCTGGTGTCACTTTAAAGAATTAGTCCAGTTACACATCTGTGGGCTTATAACTTGGCTTCTGAATGTCCTAGAGCGGTCAGGTTTGTTTTAGTGTACTCCAATCAACAGCCCCTACAACCACAAAAAGGAATGGAGTCATTAGCACTTATGGTTTTTAAATGGCACCCAGAATTATGTTGCACGAAGCACAATTTCACATCATTCTGGGTTCATTTGTGTGAAAACAAGGTCCAATCAGGCTGAAACGTTACAGGAAGGTAGAATCTACTGAGTTGTAAGTGATCTGAACGTTTCATGATGATAGGACTTTCCTAAGGGGGTCAAACGATGTCCCAAAGATCACCGGATCTGGTGTCAATTTAAAGAAGTAGTCCAGTTACACATTTGTGGGCTTATAACTTGGCTTCTGAATGTCCTAGAGAGATCAGGTTTGTTTTAGTGTACTCCAATCAACAGCCCCTACAACCACAAAAAGGAATGGAGTCATTAGCACTTATGGTTTGTAAATGGCACCCAGAATTATGTTGCACGAAGCACAATTTCACATCATTCTGGGTCCATTTATGTGAAAACAAGGTCCAATCAGGCTGAAACGCTACAAGAAGGTAGAATCTATTGAGTTGTAAGTGATCTGAACGTTTCAAGATGATCGCACATTCCTATAGGGGGTAAAACCATGTCCCAAAGGTCACCGGGCCTGGTGTCACTTTAAAGAAGTAGTCCAGTTACACCTTTGTGGGCTTATAACTTGGCTTCTGAATGTCCTAGAGAGGTTAGGTTTGTTTTAGTGTACTCCAATCAACAGCCCCTACAACCACAAAAAGGAATGGAGTAATTAGCACTTATGGTTTGTAAATGGCCCCCAGAATTATGTTGCACGAAGCACAATTTCACATCATTCTGGGTCCATTTGTGTGAAAACAAGGTCCAATCAGGCTGAAACGTTACAGGAAGGTAGAATCTATTGAGTTGTAAGTGATCTGAACGTTTCATGATGATAGCACTTTCCTAAGGGGGTCAAACCATGTCCCAAAGGTCACCGGATCTGGTGTCAATTCAAAGAAGTAGTCCAGTTACACATTTGTGGGCTTATAACTTGGCTTCTGAATGTCCTAGAGACATCAGGTTTGTTTTAGTATACTCCAATCAACAGCCCCTACAACCACAATAAGGAATGGAGTCATTAGCACTTATGGTTTTTAAATGGCACCCAGAATTATGTTGCACGAAGCACAATTTCACATCATTCTGGGTTCATTTGTGTGAAAACAAGGTACAATCAGGCTGAAACGTTACAGGAAGGTAGATTCTATTGAATTGTAAGTGATCTGAACGTTTCATGATGATAGCACTTTCCTAAGGGGGTCAAACCATGTCCCAAAGGTCACCGGGCCTGGTGTCACTTTAAAGAAGTAGTCCAGTTACACCTTTGTGGGCTTATAACTTGGCTTCTGAATATCCTAGAGAGGTCAGGTTTGTTTTAGAGTACTCCAATTAGCAGCCCCCATTACCACTAAAAGGAATGAAGTCATTAGCATTTATGGTTTGTAAATGGCACCCAGAATTATGTTGCACGAAGCACAATTTCACATCATTCTGGGTTCATTTGTGTGAAAACAAGGTCCAATCAGGCTGAAACGTTACAGGAAGATAGAATCTATTTAGTTGTAAGTGATCTGAACGTTTCATGATGATAGCACTTTCCTAAGGGGGTCAAACCATGTCCCAAAGGTCACTGGGCCTGGTGTCACTTTAAAGAAGTAGTCCAGTTACACATTCGTGGGCTTATAACTTGGCTTCTGAATGTCGTAGAGAGATCAGGTTTGTTTTAATGTACTCCAATCAACAGCCCCTACAACCAAAAAAAGGAATGGAGTCATTAGCATTTATGGTTTGTAAATGGCACCCAGAATTATGTTGCACGAAGCACAATTTCACATCATTCTGGGTTCATTTGTGTGAAAACAAGGTCCAATCAGGCTGAAACGTTACAGGAAGGTAGAATCTATTTAGTTGTAAGTGATCTGAACGTTTCATGATGATAGCGCTTTCCTAAGGGGATCAAACCATGTCCCAAAGGTCACCGGATCTGGTGTCAATTTAAAGAAGTAGTCCGGTTACACATTTGTGGGCTTATAACTTGGCTTCTGAATGTCCTAGAGAGATCAGGTTTGTTTTAGTGTACTCCAATCAACAGCCCCTACAACCACAAAAAGGAATGGAGTCATTAGCACTTATGGTTTGTAAATGGCACCCAGAATTATGTTGCACGAAGCACAATTTCACATCATTCTGGGTCCATTTATGTGAAAACAAGGTCCAATCAGGCTGAAACGCTACAAGAAGGTAGAATCTATTGAGTTGTAAGTGATCTGAACGTTTCAAGATGATCGCACATTCCTATAGGGGGTAAAACCATGTCCCAAAGGTCACCGGGCCTGGTGTCACTTTAAAGAAGTAGTCCAGTTACACCTTTGTGGGCTTATAACTTGGCTTCTGAATGTCCTAGAGAGGTTAGGTTTGTTTTAGTGTACTCCAATCAACAGCCCCTACAACCACAAAAAGGAATGGAGTAATTAGCACTTATGGTTTGTAAATGGCCCCCAGAATTATGTTGCACGAAGCACAATTTCACATCATTCTGGGTCCATTTGTGTGAAAACAAGGTCCAATCAGGCTGAAACGTTACAGGAAGGTAGAATCTATTGAGTTGTAAGTGATCTGAACGTTTCATGATGATAGCACTTTCCTAAGGGGGTCAAACCATGTCCCAAAGGTCACCGGATCTGGTGTCAATTTAAAGAAGTAGTCCAGTTACACATTTGTGGGCTTATAACTTGGCTTCTGAATGTCCTAGAGACATCAGGTTTGTTTTAGTATACTCCAATCAACAGCCCCTACAACCACAATAAGGAATGGAGTCATTAGCACTTATGGTTTTTAAATGGCACCCAGAATTATGTTGCACGAAGCACAATTTCACATCATTCTGGGTTCATTTGTGTGAAAACAAGGTACAATCAGGCTGAAACGTTACAGGAAGGTAGATTCTATTGAATTGTAAGTGATCTGAACGTTTCATGATGATAGCACTTTCCTAAGGGGGTCAAACCATGTCCCAAAGGTCACCGGGCCTGGTGTCACTTTAAAGAAGTAGTCCAGTTACACCTTTGTGGGCTTATAACTTGGCTTCTGAATATCCTAGAGAGGTCAGGTTTGTTTTAGAGTACTCCAATTAGCAGCCCCCATTACCACTAAAAGGAATGAAGTCATTAGCATTTATGGTTTGTAAATGGCACCCAGAATTATGTTGCACGAAGCACAATTTCACATCATTCTGGGTTCATTTGTGTGAAAACAAGGTCCAATCAGGCTGAAACGTTACAGGAAGATAGAATCTATTTAGTTGTAAGTGATCTGAACGTTTCATGATGATAGCACTTTCCTAAGGGGGTCAAACCATGTCCCAAAGGTCACTGGGCCTTGTGTCACTTTAAAGAAGTAGTCCAGTTACACATTCGTGGGCTTATAACTTGGCTTCTGAATGTCGTAGAGAGATCAGGTTTGTTTTAATGTACTCCAATCAACAGCCCCTACAACCACAAAAAGGAATGGAGTCATTAGCATTTATTGTTTGTAAATGGCACCCAGAATTATGTTGCACGAAGCACAATTTCTCATCATTCTGGGTTCATTTGTGTGAAAACAAGGTCCAATCAGGCTGAAACGTTACAGGAAGGTAGAATCTATTTAGTTGTAAGTGATCTGAACGTTTCATGATGATAGCGCTTTCCTAAGGGGATCAAACCATGTCCCAAAGGTCACCGGATCTGGTGTCAATTTAAAGAAGTAGTCCAGTTACACATTTGTGGGCTTATAACTTGGCTTCTGAATGTCCTAGAGAGATCAGGTTTGTTTTAATGTACTCCAATCAACAGCCCCTACAACCACAAAAAGGAATGGAGATATTAGCACTTATGGTTTGTAAATGGCATCCAGAATTATGTTGCACAAAGCACAATTTCACATCATTCTGGGTTCATTTGTGTGAAAACAAGGTCCAATCAGGCTGAAACGTTACAGGAAGGTAGAATCTATTGAGTTGCAAGTGATCTGAACGTTTCATGATGATAGCACTTTCCTAAGGGGGTCAAACCATGTCCCAAAAGTCACCGGATCTGGTGTCAATTTAAAGAAGTAGTCCAGTTACACATTTGTGGGCTTATAACTTGGCTTCTGAATGTCCTAGAGAGATCAGGTTTGTTTAGTGTACTCCAATCAACAGCCCCTACAACCACAAAAAGGAATGGAGTCATTAGCACTTATGGTTTGTAAATGGCACACAGAATTATGTTGCACGAAGCAAAATTTCACATCATTCTGGGTCCATTTGTGTGAAAACAAGGTCCAATCAGGCTGAAACGCTACAAGAAGGTAGAATCTATTGAGTTGTAAGTGATCTGAACATTTCAAGATGATCGCACATTCCTATAGGGGGTAAAACCATGTCCCAAAGGTCACCGGGCCTGGTGTCACTTTAAAGTAGTAGTCCAGTTACACCTTGTGGCCTTATAACTTGGCTTCTGAATGTCCTAGAGAGGTTAGTTTGTTTTAGTGTAGTCCAATCAACAGCCCCTAAAACCACAAAAAGGAATGGAGTCATTAGCACTTATGGTTTGTAAATGGCACCCAGAATTATGTTGCACGAAGCACAATTTCACATCATTCTGGGTTCATTTGTGTGAAAACAAGGTCCAATCAGGCTGAAACGTTACAGGAAGGTAGAATCTATTGAGTTGTAAGTGATCTGAACGTTTCATGATGATAGCACTTTCCTAAGGGGGTCAAACCATGTCCCAAAGGTCACCGGATCTGGTGTCAATTTAAAGAAGTAGTCCAGTTACACATTTGTGGGCTTATAACTTGGCTTCTGAATGTCCTAGAGAGATCAGGTTTGTTTTAGTGTACTCCAATCAACAGCCCCTACAACCACAAAAAGGAATGGAGTCATTAGCACTTATGGTTTTTAAATGGCACCCAGAATTATGTTGTACGAAGCACAATTTCACATCATTCTGGGTCCATTTGTGTGAAAACAAGGTCCAATCAGGCTGAAATGTTACAGGAAGGTAGAATCTATTGAGTTGTAAGTGATCTGAACGTTTCATGATGATAGCACTTTCCTAAGGGGGTCAAACCATGTCCCAAAGGTCACTGGATCTGGTGTCAATTTAAAGAAGTAGTCCAGTTACACATTTGTGGGCTTATAACTTGGCTTCTGAATGTCCTAGAGAGATCAGGTTTGTTTTAATGTACTCCAATCAACAGCCCCTACAACCACAAAAAGGAATGGAGTCATTAGCACTTATGGTTTGTAAGTGGCACCCAGAATTATGTTGCACGAAGCACAATTTCACATCATTCTGGGTCAATTTGTGTGAAAACAAGGTCCAATCCGGCTGAAATGCTACAAGAAGGTAGAATCTATTGAGTTGTAAGTGATCTGAATGTTTCAAGATGATCGCACATTCCTATAGGGGGTCAAACCATGTCCCAAAGGTCACCGGGCCAAGTGTCTCTTTAAAGAAGTAGTCCAGTTACACCTTTGTGGGCTTATAACTTGGCTTCTGAATGTCCTAGAGAGGTTAGGTTTGTTTTAGTGTACTCCAATCAACAGCCCCTACAACCACAAAAAGGAATGGAGTCATTAGCACTTATGGTTTGTAAATGGCACCCAGAATTATTTTGCATGAAGCACAATTTCACATCATTCTGGGTTCATTTGTGTGAAAACAAGGTCCAATCAGGCTGAAACATTACAGGAAGGTAGAATCTATTAAAATGTAAGTGATCTGAAGGTTTCATGATGATAGCACTTCCCTAAGGGGGTCAAACCATGTCCCAAAGGTCACCGGATCTGGTGTCTAAAGAAGTTGTCCAGTTACACATTTGTGGGCTTATAACTTGGCTTCTGAATGTCCTAGAGAGATCAGGTTTGTTTTAGTATACTCCAATCAACAGCCCCTACAACCACAAAAAGGAATGGAGTCATTAGCACTTATGGTTTGTAAATAACACCCAGAATTATGTTGCACGAAGCAAAATTTCACATCATTCTGGTTTCATTTGTGTGAAAACAAGGTCCAATCAGGCAGAAACGTTACAGGAAGGTAGAATCTATTGAGTTGTACGTGATCTGAACGTTTCATGATGATAGCACTTTCCTATAGGGGGTCAAACCATGTCCCAAAGGTCACCGGGCCTGGTGTCACTTTAAAGAAGTAGTCCAGTTACACCTTTGTGGGCTTATAACTTGGCTTCTGAATGTCCTAGAGAGATCAGGGTTGTTTTAGTGTACTCCAATCAACAGCCCCCACAACCACAAAAAGGAATGGAGTCATTAGCACTTATGGTTCTTAAATGGCACCCAGAATTATGTTGCACGAAGCACAATTTCACATCATTCTGGGTCCATTTATGTGAAAACAAGGTCCAATCAGGCTGAAACGCTACAAGAAGGTAGAATCTATTGAGTTGTAAGTGATCTGAACGTTTCAAGATGATCGCACATTCCTATAGGGGGTAAAACCATGTCCCAAAGGTCACCGGGCCTGGTGTCACTTTAAAGAAGTAGTCCAGTTACACCTTTGTGGGCTTATAACTTGGCTTCTGAATGTCCTAGAGAGGTTAGGTTTGTTTTAGTGTACTCCAATCAACAGCCCCTACAACCACAAAAAGGAATGGAGTAATTAGCACTTATGGTTTGTAAATGGCCCCCAGAATTATGTTGCACGAAGCACAATTTCACATCATTCTGGGTCCATTTGTGTGAAAACAAGGTCCAGTCAGGCTGAAACGTTACAGGAAGGTAGAATCTATTGAGTTGTAAGTGATCTGAACGTTTCATGATGATAGCACTTTCCTAAGGGGGTCAAACCATGTCCCAAAGGTCACCGGATCTGGTGTCAATTTAAAGAAGTAGTCCAGTTACACATTTGTGGGCTTATAACTTGGCTTCTGAATGTCCTAGAGACATCAGGTTTGTTTTAGTATACTCCAATCAACAGCCCCTACAACCACAATAAGGAATGGAGTCATTAGCACTTATGGTTTTTAAATGGCACCCAGAATTATGTTGCACGAAGCACAATTTCACATCATTCTGGGTTCATTTGTGTGAAAACAAGGTCCAATCAGGCTGAAACGTTACAGGAAGGTAGAATCTATTGAGTTGTAAGTGATCTGAACGTTTCATGATGATAGCACTTTCCTAAGGGGGTCAAACCATGTCCCAAAGGTCACCGGATCTGGTGTCAATTTAAAGAAGTAGTCCAGTTACACATTTGTGGGCTTATAACTTGGCTTCTGAATGTCCTAGAGAGATCAGGTTTGTTTTAGTGTACTCCAATCAACAGCCCCTACAACCACAAAAAGGAATGGAGTCATTAGCACTTATGGTTTTTAAATGGCACCCAGAATTATGTTGTACGAAGCACAATTTCACATCATTCTGGGTCCATTTGTGTGAAAACAAGGTCCAATCAGGCTGAAACGTTACAGGAAGGTAGAATCTATTGAGTTGTAAGTGATCTGAACGTTTCATGATGATAGCACTTTCCTAAGGGGGTCAAACCATGTCCCAAAGGTCACTGGATCTGGTGTCAATTTAAAGAAGTAGTCCAGTTACACATTTGTGGGCTTATAACTTGGCTTCTGAATGTCCTAGAGAGATCAGGTTTGTTTTAATGTACTCCAATCAACAGCCCCTACAACCACAAAAAGGAATGGAGTTATTAGCACTTATGGTTTGTAAGTGGCACCCAGAATTATGTTGCACGAAGCACAATTTCACATCATTCTGGGTCAATTTGTGTGAAAACAAGGTCCAATCCGGCTGAAACGCTACAAGAAGGTAGAATCTATTGAGTTGTAAGTGATCTGAACGTTTCAAGATGATCGCACATTCCTATAGGGGGTCAAACCATGTCCCAAAGGTCACCGGGCCAAGTGTCTCTTTAAAGAAGTAGTCCAGTTACACCTTTGTGGGCTTATAACTTGGCTTCTGAATGTCCTAGAGAGGTTAGGTTTGTTTTAGTGTACTCCAATCAACAGCCCCTACAACCACAAAAAGGAATGGAGTCATTAGCACTTATGGTTTGTAAATGGCACCCAGAATTATTTTGCATGAAGCACAATTTCACATCATTCTGGGTTCATTTGTGTGAAAACAAGGTCCAATCAGGCTGAAACATTACAGGAAGGTAGAATCTATTAAAATGTAAGTGATCTGAAGGTTTCATGATGATAGCACTTCCCTAAGGGGGTCAAACCATGTCCCAAAGGTCACCGGATCTGGTGTCTAAAGAAGTTGTCCAGTTACACATTTGTGGGCTTATAACTTGGCTTCTGAATGTCCTAGAGAGATCAGGTTTGTTTTAGTATACTCCAATCAACAGCCCCTACAACCACAAAAAGGAATGGTGTCATTAGCACTTATGGTTTTTAAATGGCACCCAGAATTATGTTGCACGAAGCACAATTTCACATCATTCTGGGTTCATTTGTGTGAAAACAAGGTCCAATCAGGCTGAAACGTTACAGAAAGGTAGAATCTATTGAGTTGTAAGTGATCTGAACGTTTCATGATGATAGCACTTTCCTAAGGGGGTCAAACCATGTCCCAAATGTCACCGGATCTGGTGTCAATTTAAAGTAGTAGTCCAGTTACACATTTGTGGGCTTATAACTTGGCTTCTGAATGTCCTGGAGAGGTCAGGTTTGTTTTAATGTACTCCAATCAACAGCCCCTACAACCACAAAAAGGAATGGAGTCATTAGCACTTATGGTTTGTAAATAACACCCAGAATTATGTTGCACGAAGCAAAATTTCACATCATTCTGGTTTCATTTGTGTGAAAACAAGGTCCAATCAGGCAGAAACGTTACAGGAAGGTAGAATCTATTGAGTTGTACGTGATCTGAACTTTTCATGATGATAGCACTTTCCTATAGGGGGTCAAACCATGTCCCAAAGGTCACCGGGCCTGGTGTCACTTTAAAGAAGTAGTCCAGTTACACCTTTGTGGGCTTATAACTTGGCTTCTGAATGTCCTAGAGAGATCAGGGTTGTTTTAGTGTACTCCAATCAACAGCCCCCACAACCACAAAAAGGAATGGAGTCATTAGCACTTATGGTTCTTAAATGGCACCCAGAATTATGTTGCACGAAGCACAATTTCACATCATTCTGGGTCCATTTATGTGAAAACAAGGTCCAATCAGGCTGAAACGCTACAAGAAGGTAGAATCTATTGAGTTGTAAGTGATCTGAACGTTTCAAGATGATCGCACATTCCTATAGGGGGTAAAACCATGTCCCAAAGGTCAACGGGCCTGGTGTCACTTTAAAGAAGAAGTCCAGTTACACCTTTGTGGGCTTATAACTTGGCTTCTGAATGTCCTAGAGAGGTTAGGTTTGTTTTAGTGTACTCCAATCAACAGCCCCTACAACCAAAAAAAGGAATGGAGTAATTAGCACTTATGGTTTGTAAATGGCCCCCAGAATTATGTTGCACGAAGCACAATTTCACATCATTCTGGGTCCATTTGTGTGAAAACAAGGTCCAATCAGGCTGAAACGTTACAGGAAGGTAGAATCTATTGAGTTGTAAGTGATCTGAACGTTTCATGATGATAGCACTTTCCTAAGGGGGTCAAACCATGTCCCAAAGGTCACCGGATCTGGTGTCAATTTAAAGAAGTAGTCCAGTTACACATTTGTGGGCTTATAACTTGGCTTCTGAATGTCCTAGAGACATCAGGTTTGTTTTAGTATACTCCAATCAACAGCCCCTACAACCACAATAAGGAATGGAGTCATTAGCACTTATGGTTTTTAAATGGCACCCAGAATTATGTTGCACGAAGCACAATTTCACATCATTCTGGGTTCATTTGTGTGAAAACAAGGTCCAATCAGGCTGAAACGTTACAGGAAGGTAGAATCTATTGAGTTGTAAGTGATCTGAACGTTTCATGATGATAGCACTTTCCTAAGGGGGTCAAACCATGTCCCAAAGGTCACCGGATCTGGTGTCAATTTAAAGAAGTAGTCCAGTTACACATTTGTGGGCTTATAACTTGGCTTCTGAATGTCCTAGAGAGATCAGGTTTGTTTTAGTGTACTCCAATCAACAGCCCCTACAACCACAAAAAGGAATGGAGTCATTAGCACTTATGGTTTTTAAATGGCACCCAGAATTATGTTGTACGAAGCACAATTTCACATCATTCTGGGTCCATTTGTGTGAAAACAAGGTCCAATCAGGCTGAAACGTTACAGGAAGGTAGAATCTATTGAGTTGTAAGTGATCTGAACGTTTCATGATGATAGCACTTTCCTAAGGGGGTCAAACCATGTCCCAAAGGTCACTGGATCTGGTGTCAATTTAAAGAAGTAGTCCAGTTACACATTTGTGGGCTTATAACTTGGCTTCTGAATGTCCTAGAGAGATCAGGTTTGTTTTAATGTACTCCAATCAACAGCCCCTACAACCACAAAAAGGAATGGAGTCATTAGCACTTATGGTTTGTAAGTGGCACCCAGAATTATGTTGCACGAAGCACAATTTCACATCATTCTGGGTCAATTTGTGTGAAAACAAGGTCCAATCCGGCTGAAACGCTACAAGAAGGTAGAATCTATTGAGTTGTAAGTGATCTGAACGTTTCAAGATGATCGCACATTCCTATAGGGGGTCAAACCATGTCCCAAAGGTCACCGGGCCAAGTGTCTCTTTAAAGAAGTAGTCCAGTTACACCTTTGTGGGCTTATAACTTGGCTTCTGAATGTCCTAGAGAGGTTAGGTTTGTTTTAGTGTACTCCAATCAACAGCCCCTACAACCACAAAAAGGAATGGAGTCATTAGCACTTATGGTTTGTAAATGGCACCCAGAATTATTTTGCATGAAGCACAATTTCACATCATTCTGGGTTCATTTGTGTGAAAACAAGGTCCAATCAGGCTGAAACATTACAGGAAGGTAGAATCTATTAAAATGTAAGTGATCTGAAGGTTTCATGATGATAGCACTTCCCTAAGGGGGTCAAACCATGTCCCAAAGGTCACCGGATCTGGTGTCTAAAGAAGTAGTCCAGTTACACATTTGTGGGCTTATAACTTGGCTTCTGAATGTCCTAGAGAGATCAGGTTTGTTTTAGTATACTCCAATCAACAGCCCCTACAACCACAAAAAGGAATGGAGTCATTAGCACTTATGGTTTTTAAATGGCACCCAGAATTATGTTGCACGAAGCACAATTTCACATCATTCTGGGTTCATTTGTGTGAAAACAAGGTCCAATCAGGCTGAAACGTTACAGAAAGGTAGAATCTATTGAGTTGTAAGTGATCTGAACGTTTCATGATGATAGCACTTTCCTAAGGGGGTCAAACCATGTCCCAAATGTCACCGGATCTGGTGTCAATTTAAAGTAGTAGTCCAGTTACACATTTGTGGGCTTATAACTTGGCTTCTGAATGTCCTGGAGAGGTCAGGTTTGTTTTAATGTACTCCAATCAACAGCCCCTACAACCACAAAAAGGAATGGAGTCATTAGCACTTATGGTTTGTAAATAACACCCAGAATTATGTTGCACGAAGCAAAATTTCACATCATTCTGGTTTCATTTGTGTGAAAACAAGGTCCAATCAGGCAGAAACGTTACAGGAAGGTAGAATCTATTGAGTTGTACGTGATCTGAACGTTTCATGATGATAGCACTTTCCTATAGGGGGTCAAACCATGTCCCAAAGGTCACCGGGCCTGGTGTCACTTTAAAGAAGTAGTCCAGTTACACCTTTGTGGGCTTATAACTTGGCTTCTGAATGTCCTAGAGAGATCAGGTTTGTTTTAGTGTACTCCAATCAACAGCCCCTACAACCACAAAAAGGAATGGAGTCATTAGCACTTATGGTTTTTAAATGGCACCCAGAATTATGTTGTACGAAGCACAATTTCACATCATTCTGGGTCCATTTGTGTGAAAACAAGGTCCAATCAGGCTGAAACGTTACAGGAAGGTAGAATCTATTGAGTTGTAAGTGATCTGAACGTTTCATGATGATAGCACTTTCCTAAGGGGGTCAAACCATGTCCCAAAGGTCACTGGATCTGGTGTCAATTTAAAGAAGTAGTCCAGTTACACATTTGTGGGCTTATAACTTGGCTTCTGAATGTCCTAGAGAGATCAGGTTTGTTTTAATGTACTCCAATCAACAGCCCCTACAACCACAAAAAGGAATGGAGTCATTAGCACTTATGGTTTGTAAGTGGCACCCAGAATTATGTTGCACGAAGCACAATTTCACATCATTCTGGGTCAATTTGTGTGAAAACAAGGTCCAATCCGGCTGAAACGCTACAAGAAGGTAGAATCTATTGAGTTGTAAGTGATCTGAACGTTTCAAGATGATCGCACATTCCTATAGGGGGTCAAACCATGTCCCAAAGGTCACCGGGCCAAGTGTCTCTTTAAAGAAGTAGTCCAGTTACACCTTTATGGGCTTATAACTTGGCTTCTGAATGTCCTAGAGAGGTTAGGTTTGTTTTAGTGTACTCCAATCAACAGCCCCTACAACCACAAAAAGGAATGGAGTCATTAGCACTTATGGTTTGTAAATGGCACCCAGAATTATTTTGCATGAAGCACAATTTCACATCATTCTGGGTTCATTTGTGTGAAAACAAGGTCCAATCAGGCTGAAACATTACAGGAAGGTAGAATCTATTAAAATGTAAGTGATCTGAAGGTTTCATGATGATAGCACTTCCCTAAGGGGGTCAAACCATGTCCCAAAGGTCACCGGATCTGGTGTCTAAAGAAGTAGTCCAGTTACACATTTGTGGGCTTATAACTTGGCTTCTGAATGTCCTAGAGAGATCAGGTTTGTTTTAGTATACTCCAATCAACAGCCCCTACAACCACAAAAAGGAATGGAGTCATTAGCACTTATGGTTTTTAAATGGCACCCAGAATTATGTTGCACGAAGCACAATTTCACATCATTCTGGGTTCATTTGTGTGAAAACAAGGTCCAATCAGGCTGAAACGTTACAGAAAGGTAGAATCTATTGAGTTGTAAGTGATCTGAACGTTTCATGATGATAGCACTTTCCTAAGGGGGTCAAACCATGTCCCAAATGTCACCGGATCTGGTGTCAATTTAAAGTAGTAGTCCAGTTACACATTTGTGGGCTTATAACTTGGCTTCTGAATGTCCTGGAGAGGTCAGGTTTGTTTTAATGTACTCCAATCAACAGCCCCTACAACCACAAAAAGGAATGGAGTCATTAGCACTTATGGTTTGTAAATAACACCCAGAATTATGTTGCACGAAGCAAAATTTCACATCATTCTGGTTTCATTTGTGTGAAAACAAGGTCCAATCAGGCAGAAACGTTACAGGAAGGTAGAATCTATTGAGTTGTACGTGATCTGAACGTTTCATGATGATAGCACTTTCCTATAGGGGGTCAAACCATGTCCCAAAGGTCACCGGGCCTGGTGTCACTTTAAAGAAGTAGTCCAGTTACACCTTTGTGGGCTTATAACTTGGCTTCTGAATGTCCTAGAGAGATCAGGGTTGTTTTAGTGTACTCCAATCAACAGCCCCCACAACCACAAAAAGGAATGGAGTCATTAGCACTTATGGTTCTTAAATGGCACCCAGAATTATGTTGCACGAAGCACAATTTCACATCATTCTGGGTCCATTTGTGTGAAAACAAGGTCCAATCAGGCTGAAACGTTACAGGAAGGTAGAATCTATTGAGTTGTAAGTGATCTGAACGTTTCAAGATGATCGCACATTCCTATAGGGGGTAAAACCATGTCCCAAAGGTCACCGGGCCTGGTGTCACTTTAAAGATGTAGTCCAGTTACATCTTTGTAGGCTTATAACTTGGCTTCTGAATGTCCTAGAGAGATCAGGTTTGTTTTAATGTACTCCAATCAACAGCCCCTACAACCACAAAAAGGAATGGAGTCATTAGCACTTATGGTTTGTAAATGGCACACAGAATTATGTTGCACGAAGCACAATTTCACATCATTCTGGGTTCATTTGTGTGAAAACAAGGTCCAATCAGGCAGAAACGTTACAGGAAGGTAGAATCTATTGAGTTGTAAGTGATCTGAACGTTTCATGATGATAGCACTTTCCTAAAGGGGTCAAACCATGTCGCAAAGGTCACCGGATCTGGTGTCACTTTAAAGAATTAGTCCAGTTACACATCTGTGGGCTTATAACTTGGCTTCTGAATGTCCTAGAGCGGTCAGGTTTGTTTTAGTGTACTCCAATCAACAGCCCCTACAACCACAAAAAGGAATGGAGTCATTAGCACTTATGGTTTTTAAATGGCACCCAGAATTATGTTGCACGAAGCACAATTTCACATCATTCTGGGTTCATTTGTGTGAAAACAAGGTCCAATCAGGCTGAAACGTTACAGGAAGGTAGAATCTACTGAGTTGTAAGTGATCTGAACGTTTCATGATGATAGCACTTTCCTAAGGGGGTCAAACGATGTCCCAAAGATCACCGGATCTGGTGTCAATTTAAAGAAGTAGTCCAGTTACACATTTGTGGGCTTATAACTTGGCTTCTGAATGTCCTAGAGAGATCAGGTTTGTTTTAGTGTACTCCAATCAACAGCCCCTACAACCACAAAAAGGAATGGAGTCATTAGCACTTATGGTTTGTAAATGGCACCCAGAATTATGTTGCACGAAGCACAATTTCACATCATTCTGGGTCCATTTATGTGAAAACAAGGTCCAATCAGGCTGAAACGCTACAAGAAGGTAGAATCTGTTGAGTTGTAAGTGATCTGAACGTTTCAAGATGATCGCACATTCCTATAGGGGGTAAAACCATGTCCCAAAGGTCACCGGGCCTGGTGTCACTTTAAAGAAGTAGTCCAGTTACACCTTTGTGGGCTTATAACTTGGCTTCTGAATGTCCTAGAGAGGTTAGGTTTGTTTTAGTGTACTCCAATCAACAGCCCCTACAACCACAAAAAGGAATGGAGTAATTAGCACTTATGGTTTGTAAATGGCCCCCAGAATTATGTTGCACGAAGCACAATTTCACATCATTCTGGGTCCATTTGTGTGAAAACAAGGTCCAATCAGGCTGAAACGTTACAGGAAGGTAGAATCTATTGAGTTGTAAGTGATCTGAACGTTTCATGATGATAGCACTTTCCTAAGGGGGTCAAACCATGTCCCAAAGGTCACCGGATCTGGTGTCAATTTAAAGAAGTAGTCCAGTTACACATTTGTGGGCTTATAACTTGGCTTCTGAATGTCCTAGAGACATCAGGTTTGTTTTAGTATACTCCAATCAACAGCCCCTACAACCACAATAAGGAATGGAGTCATTAGCACTTATGGTTTTTAAATGGCACCCAGAATTATGTTGCACGAAGCACAATTTCACATCATTCTGGGTTCATTTGTGTGAAAACAAGGTACAATCAGGCTGAAACGTTACAGGAAGGTAGATTCTATTGAATTATAAGTGATCTGAACGTTTCATGATGATAGCACTTTCCTAAGGGGGTCAAACCATGTCCCAAAGGTCACCGGGCCTGGTGTCACTTTAAAGAAGTAGTCCAGTTACACCTTTGTGGGCTTATAACTTGGCTTCTGAATATCCTAGAGAGGTCAGGTTTGTTTTAGAGTACTCCAGTTAGCAGCCCCCATTACCACTAAAAGGAATGAAGTCATTAGCATTTATGGTTTGTAAATGGCACCCAGAATTATGTTGCACGAAGCACAATTTCACATCATTCTGGGTCCATTTATGTGAAAACAAGGTCCAATCAGGCTGAAACGCTACAAGAAGGTAGAATCTATTGAGTTGTAAGTGATCTGAACGTTTCAAGATGATCGCACATTCCTATAGGGGGTAAAACCATGTCCCAAAGGTCACCGGGCCTGGTGTCACTTTAAAGAAGTAGTCCAGTTACACCTTTGTGGGCTTATAACTTGGCTTCTGAATGTCCTAGAGAGGTTAGGTTTGTTTTAGTGTACTCCAATCAACAGCCCCTACGACCACAAAAAGGAATGGAGTAATTAGCACTTATGGTTTGTAAATGGCCCCCAGAATTATGTTGCACGAAGCACAATTTCACATCATTCTGGGTCCATTTGTGTGAAAACAAGGTCCAATCAGGCTGAAACGTTACAGGAAGGTAGAATCTATTGAGTTGTAAGTGATCTGAACGTTTCATGATGATAGCACTTTCCTAAGGGGGTCAAACCATGTCCCAAAGGTCACCGGATCTGGTGTCAATTTAAAGAAGTAGTCCAGTTACACATTTGTGGGCTTATAACTTGGCTTCTGAATGTCCTAGAGACATCAGGTTTGTTTTAGTATACTCCAATCAACAGCCCCTACACCAACAATAAGGAATGGAGTCATTAGCACTTATGGTTTTTAAATGGCACCCAGAATTATGTTGCACGAAGCACAATTTCACATCATTCTGGGTTCATTTGTGTGAAAACAAGGTACAATCAGGCTGAAACGTTACAGGAAGGTAGATTCTATTGAATTGTAAGTGATCTGAACGTTTCATGATGATAGCACTTTCCTAAGGGGGTCAAACCATGTCCCAAAGGTCACCGGGCCTGGTGTCACTTTAAAGAAGTAGTCCAGTTACACCTTTGTGGGCTTATAACTTGGCTTCTGAATATCCTAGAGAGGTCAGGTTTTTTTAGAGTACTCCAGTTAGCAGCCCCCATTACCACTAAAAGGAATGAAGTCATTAGCATTTATGGTTTGTAAATGGCACCCAGAATTATGTTGCACGAAGCACAATTTCACATCATTCTGGGTTCATTTGTGTGAAAACAAGGTCCAATCAGGCTGAAACGTTACAGGAAGGTAGAATCTATTTAGTTGTAAGTGATCTGAACGTTTCATGATGATAGCACTTTCCTAAGGGGGTCAAACCATGTCCCAAAGGTCACTGGGCCTGGTGTCACTTTAAAGAAGTAGTCCAGTTACACATTCGTGGGCTTATAACTTGGCTTCTGAATGTCGTAGAGAGATCAGGTTTGTTTTAATGTACTCCAATCAACAGCCCGTACAACCACAAAAAGGAATGGAGTCATTAGCATTTATGGTTTGTAAATGGCACCCAGAATTATGTTGCACGAAGCACAATTTCACATCATTCTGGGTTCATTTGTGTGAAAACAAGGTCCAATCAGGCTGAAACGTTACAGGAAGGTAGAATCTATTTAGTTGTAAGTGATCTGAACGTTTCATGATGATAGCGCTTTCCTAAGGGGATCAAACCATGTCCCAAAGGTCACCGGATCTGGTGTCAATTTAAAGAAGTAGTCCAGTTACACATTTGTGGGCTTATAACTTGGCTTCTGAATGTCCTAGAGAGATCAGGTTTGTTTTAATGTACTCCAATCAACAGCCCCTACAACCACAAAAAGGAATGGAGATATTAGCACTTATGGTTTGTAAATGGCATCCAGAATTATGTTGCACGAAGCACAATTTCACATCATTCTGGGTTCATTTGTGTGAAAACAAGGTCCAATCAGGCTGAAACGTTACAGGAAGGTAGAATCTATTGAGTTGCAAGTGATCTGAACGTTTCATGATGATAGCACTTTCCTAAGGGGGTCAAACCATGTCCCAAAAGTCACCGGATCTGGTGTCAATTTAAAGAAGTAGTCCAGTTACACATTTGTGGGCTTATAACTTGGCTTCTGAATGTCCTAGAGAGATCAGGTTTGTTTAGTGTACTCCAATCAACAGCCCCTACAACCACAAAAAGGAATGGAGTCATTAGCACTTATGGTTTGTAAATGGCACCCAGAATTATGTTGCACGAAGCAAAATTTCACATCATTCTGGGTCCATTTGTGTGAAAACAAGGTCCAATCAGGCTGAAACGCTACAAGAAGGTAGAATCTATTGAGTTGTAAGTGATCTGAACATTTCAAGATGATCGCACATTCCTATAGGGGGTAAAACCATGTCCCAAAGGTCACCGGGCCTGGTGTCACTTTAAAGTAGTAGTCCAGTTACACCTTGTGGGCTTATAACTTGGCTTCTGAATGTCCTAGAGAGGTTAGTTTGTTTTAGTGTAGTCCAATCAACAGCCCCTAAAACCACAAAAAGGAATGGAGTCATTAGCACTTATGGTTTGTAAATGGCACCCAGAATTATGTTGCACGAAGCACAATTTCACATCATTCAGGGTTCATTTGTGTGAAAACAAGGTCCAATCAGGCTGAAACGTTACAGGAAGGTAGAATCTATTGAGTTGTAAGTGATCTGAACGTTTCATGATGATAGCACTTTTCCTAAGGGGGTCAAACCATGTCCCAAAGGTCACCGGATCTGGTGTCAATTTAAAGAAGTAGTCCAGTTACACATTTGTGGGCTTATAACTTGGCTTCTGAATGTCCTAGAGAGATCAGGTTTGTTTTAGTGTACTCCAATCAACAGCCCCTACAACCACAAAAAGGAATGGAGTCATTAGCACTTATGGTTTTTAAATGGCACCCAGAATTATGTTGTACGAAGCACAATTTCACATCATTCTGGGTCCATTTGTGTGAAAACAAGGTCCAATCAGGCTGAAACGTTACAGGAAGGTAGAATCTATTGAGTTGTAAGTGATCTGAACGTTTCATGATGATAGCACTTTCCTAAGGGGGTCAAACCATGTCCCAAAGGTCACTGGATCTGGTGTCAATTTAAAGAAGTAGTCCAGTTACACATTTGTGGGCTTATAACTTGGCTTCTGAATGTCCTAGAGAGATCAGGTTTGTTTTAATGTACTCCAATCAACAGCCCCTACAACCACAAAAAGGAATGGAGTTATTAGCACTTATGGTTTGTAAGTGGCACCCAGAATTATGTTGCACGAAGCACAATTTCACATCATTCTGGGTCAATTTGTGTGAAAACAAGGTCCAATCCGGCTGAAACGCTACAAGAAGGTAGAATCTATTGAGTTGTAAGTGATCTGAACGTTTCAAGATGATCGCACATTCCTATAGGGGGTCAAACCATGTCCCAAAGGTCACCGGGCCAAGTGTCTCTTTAAAGAAGTAGTCCAGTTACACCTTTGTGGGCTAATAACTTGGCTTCTGAATGTCCTAGAGAGGTTAGGTTTGTTTTAGTGTACTCCAATCAACAGCCCCTACAACCACAAAAAGGAATGGAGTCATTAGCACTTATGGTTTGTAAATGGCACCCAGAATTATTTTGCACGAAGCACAATTTCACATCATTCTGGGTTCATTTGTGTGAAAACAAGGTCCAATCAGGCTTAAACGTTACTGGAAGCTAGAATCTATTGAGTTGTAAGTGATCTGAACGTTTCATGATGATAGCGCTTTCCTAATGGGGTCAAACCATGTCCCAAAGGTCACCGGATCTGGTGTCAATTTAAAGAAGTAGTCCATTTACACATTTGTGGGCTTATAACTTGGCTTCTGAATGTCCTAGAGAGATCAGGTTTATTTTAGTGTACTCCAATCAACAGCCCCTACAACCACAAAAAGGAATGGAGTCATTAGCACTTATGGTTCTTAAATGGCACCCAGAATTATGCTGCACTAAGCACAATTTCACATGATTCTGGGTCAATTTGTGTGAAAACAAGGTCCAATCCGGCTGAAACGCTACAAGAAGGTAGAATCTATTGAGTTGTAAGTGATCTGAACGTTTCAAGATGATCGCACATTCCTATAGGGGGTCAAACCATGTCCCAAAGGTCACCGGGCCAAGTGTCACTTTAAAGAAGTAGTCCAGTTACATCTTTGTGTGTGGGCTTATAACTTGGCTTCTGAATGTCCTAGAGAGATCAGGTTTGTTTTAGTGTACTCCAATCAACAGCCCCTAGAACCACAAAAAGGAATGGAGACATTAGCACTTATGGTTTTTAAATGGCACCCAGAATTATGTTGCACGAAGCACAATTTCACATCATTCTGGGTTCATTTGTGTGAAAACAAGGTCCAATCAGGCTGAAACGTTACAGGAAGGTAGAATCTATTGCGTTGTAAGTGATCTGAACGTTTCATGATGATAGCACTTTCCTAAGGGGGTCAAACCATGTCCCAAAGGTCACCGGATCTGGTGTCAATTTAAAGAAGTAGTCCAGTTACACATTTGTGAGCTTATAACTTGGCTTCTGAATGTCCTAGAGCGATCAGGTTTGTTTTAGTGTACTCCAATCAACAGCCCCTACAACCACAAAAAGGAATGGAGTCATTAGCACTTATGGTTTTTAAATGGCACCCAGAATTATGTTGCACGAAGCACAATTTCACATCATTCTGGGTTCATTTGTGTGAAAACAAGGTCCAATCAGGCTGAAACGTTACAGGAAGGTAGAATCTATTGAGTTGCAAGTGATCTGAACGTTTCATGATGATAGCACTTTCCTAAGGGGGTCAAACCATGTCCCAAAAGTCACCGGATCTGGTGTCAATTTAAAGAAGTAGTCCAGTTACACATTTGTGGGCTTATAACTTGGCTTCTGAATGTCCTAGAGAGATCAGGTTTGTTTAGTGTACTCCAATCAACAGCCCCTACAACCACAAAAAGGAATGGAGTCATTAGCACTTATGGTTTGTAAATGGCACCCAGAATTATGTTGCACGAAGCACAATTTCACATCATTCTGGGTCCATTTGTGTGAAAACAAGGTCCAATCAGGCTGAAACGCTACAAGAAGGTAGAATCTATTGAGTTGTAAGTGATCTGAACATTTCAAGATGATCGCACGTTCCTATAGGGGGTAAAACCATGTCCCAAAGGTCACCGGGCCTGGTGTCACTTTAAAGTAGTAGTCCAGTTACACCTTTTGGGCTTATAACTTGGCTTCTGAATGTCCTAGAGAGATCAGGTTTGTTTTAGTGTAGTCCAATCAACAGCCCCTAAAACCACAAAAAGGAATGGAGTCATTAGCACTTATGGTTTGTAAATGGCACCCAGAATTATGTTGCACGAAGCACAATTTCACATCATTCTGGGTTCATTTGTGTGAAAACAAGGTCCAATCAGGCTGAAACGTTACAGGAAGGTAGAATCTATTGAGTTGTAAGTGATCTGAACGTTTCATGATGATAGCACTTTCCTAAGGGGGTCAAACCATGTCCCAAAGGTCACCGGATCTGGTGTCAATTTAAAGAAGTAGTCCAGTTACACATTTGTGGGCTTATAACTTGGCTTCTGAATGTCCTAGAGAGATCAGGTTTGCTTTAGTGTACTCCAATCAACAGCCCCTACAACCACAAAAAGGAATGGAGTCATTAGCACTTATGGTTTTTAAATGGCACCCAGAATTATGTTGCACGAAGCACAATTTCACATCATTCTGGGTCCATTTGTGTGAAAACAAGGTCCAATCAGGCTGAAACGTTACAGGAAGGTAGAATCTATTGAGTTGTAAGTGATCTGAACGTTTCATGATGATAGCGCTTTCCTAAGGGGGTCAAACCATGTCCCAAAGGTCACTGGATCTGGTGTCAATTTAAAGAAGTAGTCCAGTTACACATTTGTGGGCTTATAACTTGGCTTCTGAATGTCCTAGAGAGATCAGGTTTGTTTTAATGTACTCCAATCAACAGCCCCTACAACCACAAAAAGGAATGGAGTCATTAGCACTTATGGTTTGTAAGTGGCACCCAGAATTATGTTGCACGAAGCACAATTTCACATCATTCTGGGTCCATTTGTGTGAAAACAAGGTCCAATCAGGCTGAAACGCTACAAGAAGGTAGAATCTATTGAGTTGTAAGTGATCTGAACGTTTCATGATGATAGCACTTTCCTAAGGGGGTCAAACCATGTCCCAAATGTCACCGGATCTGGTGTCAATTTAAAGTAGTAGTCCAGTTACACATTTGTGGGCTTATAACTTGGCTTCTGAATGTCCTGGAGAGGTCAGGTTTGTTTTAATGTACTCCAATCAACAGCCCCTACAACCACAAAAAGGAATGGAGTCATTAGCACTTATGGTTTGTAAATGGCACCCAGAATTATGTTGCACGAAGCAAAATTTCACATCATTCTGGTTTCATTTGTGTGAAAACAAGGTCCAATCAGGCAGAAACGTTACAGGAAGGTAGAATCTATTGAGTTGTACGTGATCTGAACGTTTCATGATGATAGCACTTTCCTATAGGGGGTCAAACCATGTCCCAAAGGTCACCGGGCCTGGTGTCACTTTAAAGAAGTAGTCCAGTTACACCTTTGTGGGCTTATAACTTGGCTTCTGAATGTCCTAGAGAGATCAGGGTTGTTTTAGTGTACTCCAATCAACAGCCCCCACAAACACAAAAAGGAATGGAGTCATTAGCACTTATGGTTCTTAAATGGCACCCAGAATTATGTTGCACGAAGCACAATTTCACATCATTATGGGTCCATTTGTGTGAAAACAAGGTCCAGTAAGGCTGAAACGTTACAGGAAGGTAGAATCTATTGAGTTGTAAGTGATCTGAACGTTTCAAGATGATTGCACATTCCTATAGGGGGTAAAACCATGTCCCAAAGGTCACCGGGCCTGGTGTCACTTTAAAGAAGTAGTCCAGTTACATCTTTGTAGGCTTATAACTTGGCTTCTGAATGTCCTAGAGAGATCAGGTTTGTTTTAATGTACTCCAATCAACAGCCCCTACAACCACAAAAAGGAATGGAGTCATTAGCACTTATGGTTTGTAAATGGCACACAGAATTATGTTGCACGAAGCACAATTTCACATCATTCTGGGTTCATTTGTGTGAAAACATGGTCCAATCAGGCAGAAACGTTACAGGAAGGTAGAATCTATTGAGTTGTAAGTGATCTGAACGTTTCATGATGATAGCACTTTCCTAAGGGGGTCAAACCATGTCGCAAAGGTCACCGGATCTGGTGTCACTTTAAAGAATTAGTCCAGTTACACTTCTGTGGGCTTATAACTTGGCTTCTGAATGTCCTAGAGCGGTCAGGTTTGTTTTAGTGTACTCCAATCAACAGCCCCTACAACCACAAAAAGGAATGGAGTCATTAGCACTTATGGTTTTTAAATGGCACCCAGAATTATGTTGCACGAAGCACAATTTCACATCATTCTGGGTTCATTTGTGTGAAAACAAGGTCCAATCAGGCTGAAACGTTACAGGAAGGTAGAATCTACTGAGTTGTAAGTGATCTGAATGTTTCATGATGATAGCACTTTCCTAAGGGGGTCAAACGATGTCCCAAAGATCACCGGATCTGGTGTCAATTTAAAGAAGTAGTCCAGTTACACATTTGTGGGCTTATAACTTGGCTTCTGAATGTCCTAGAGAGATCAGGTTTGTTTTAGTGTATTCCAATCAACAGCCCCTACAACCACAAAAAGGAATGGAGTCATTAGCACTTATGGTTTGTAAATGGCACCCAGAATTATGTTGCACGAAGCACAATTTCACATCATTCTGGGTCCATTTATGTGAAAACAAGGTCCAATCAGGCTGAAACGCTACAAGAAGGTAGAATCTATTGAGTTGTAAGTGATCTGAACGTTTCAAGATGATCGCACATTCCTATAGGGGGTAAAACCATGTCCCAAAGGTCACCGGGCCTGGTGTCACTTTAAAGAAGTAGTCCAGTTACACCTTTGTGGGCTTATAACCTCGCTTCTGAAAGTCCTAGATAGGTTAGGTTTGTTTTAGTGTACTCCAATCAACAGCCCCTACAACCACAACAAGGAATGGAGTAATTAGCACTTATGGTTTGTAAATGGCCCCCAGAATTATGTTGCACAAAGCACAATTTCACATCATTCTGGGTCCATTTGTGTGAAAACAAGGTCCAATCAGGCTGAAACGTTACAGGAAGGTAGAATCTATTGAGTTGTAAGTGATCTGAACGTTTCATGATGATAGCACTTTCCTAAGGGGGTCAAACCATGTCCCAAAGGTCACCGGATCTGGTGTCAATTTAAAGAAGTAGTCCAGTTACACATTTGTGGGCTTATAACTTGGCTTCTGAATGTCCTAGAGACATCAGGTTTGTTTTAGTATACTCCAATCAACAGCCCCTACAACCACAATAAGGAATGGAGTCATTAGCACTTATGGTTTTTAAATGGCACCCAGAATTATGTTGCACGAAGCACAATTTCACATCATTCTGGGTTCATTTGTGTGAAAACAAGGTACAATCAGGCTGAAACGTTACAGGAAGGTAGATTCTATTGAATTGTAAGTGATCTGAACGTTTCATGATGATAGCACTTTCCTAAGGGGGTCAAACCATGTCCCAAAGGTCACCGGGCCTGGTGTCACTTTAAAGAAGTAGTCCAGTTACACCTTTGTGGGCTTATAACTTGGCTTCTGAATATCCTAGAGAGGTCAGGTTTGTTTTAGAGTACTCCAATTAGCAGCCCCCATTACCACTAAAAGGAATGAAGTCATTAGCATTTATGGTTTGTAAATGGCACCCAGAATTATGTTGCACGAAGCACAATTTCACATCATTCTGGGTTCATTTGTGTGAAAACAAGGTCCAATCAGGCTGAAACGTTACAGGAAGGTAGAATCTATTTAGTTGTAAGTGATCTGAACGTTTCATGATGATAGCGCTTTCCTAAGGGGATCAAACCATGTCCCAAAGGTCACCGGATCTGGTGTCAATTTAAAGAAGTAGTCCAGTTACACATTTGTGGGCTTATAACTTGGCTTCTGAATGTCCTAGAGAGATCAGGTTTGTTTTAATGTACTCCAATCAACATCCCCTACAACCACAAAAAGGAATGGAGATATTAGCACTTATGGTTTGTAAATGGCATCCAGAATTATGTTGCACGAAGCACAATTTCACATCATTCTGGGTTCATTTGTGTGAAAACAAGGTCCAATCAGGCTGAAACGTTACAAGAAGGTAGAATCTATTGAGTTGCAAGTGATCTGAACGTTTCATGATGATAGCACTTTCCTAAGGGGGTCAAACCATGTCCCAAAAGTCACCGGATCTGGTGTCAATTTAAAGAAGTAGTCCAGTTACACATTTGTGGGCTTATAACTTGGCTTCTGAATGTCCTAGAGAGATCAGGTTTGTTTAGTGTACTCCAATCAACAGCCCCTACAACCACAAAAAGGAATGGAGTCATTAGCACTTATGGTTTGTAAATGGCACCCAGAATTATGTTGCACGAAGCAAAATTTCACATCATTCTGGGTCCATTTGTGTGAAAACAAGGTCCAATCAGGCTGAAACGCTACAAGAAGGTAGAATCTATTGAGTTGTAAGTGATCTGAACGTTTCATGATGATAGCACTTTCCTAAGGGGGTCAAACCATGTCCCAAAGGTCACCGGGCCTGGTGTCACTTTAAAGAAGTAGTCCAGTTACACCTTTGTGGGCTTATAACTTGGCTTCTGAATATCCTAGAGAGGTCAGGTTTGTTTTAGAGTACTCCAATTAGCAGCCCCCATTACCACTAAAAGGAATGAAGTCATTAGCATTTATGGTTTGTAAATGGCACCCAGAATTATGTTGCACGAAGCACAATTTCACATCATTCTGGGTTCATTTGTGTGAAAACAAGGTCCAATCAGGCTGAAACGTTACAGGAAGGTAGAATCTATTTAGTTGTAAGTGATCTGAACGTTTCATGATGATAGCGCTTTCCTAAGGGGATCAAACCATGTCCCAAAGGTCACCGGATCTGGTGTCAATTTAAAGAAGTAGTCCAGTTACACATTTGTGGGCTTATAACTTGGCTTCTGAATGTCCTAGAGAGATCAGGTTTGTTTTAATGTACTCCAATCAACATCCCCTACAACCACAAAAAGGAATGGAGATATTAGCACTTATGGTTTGTAAATGGCATCCAGAATTATGTTGCACGAAGCACAATTTCACATCATTCTGGGTTCATTTGTGTGAAAACAAGGTCCAATCAGGCTGAAACGTTACAAGAAGGTAGAATCTATTGAGTTGCAAGTGATCTGAACGTTTCATGATGATAGCACTTTCCTAAGGGGGTCAAACCATGTCCCAAAAGTCACCGGATCTGGTGTCAATTTAAAGAAGTAGTCCAGTTACACATTTGTGGGCTTATAACTTGGCTTCTGAATGTCCTAGAGAGATCAGGTTTGTTTAGTGTACTCCAATCAACAGCCCCTACAACCACAAAAAGGAATGGAGTCATTAGCACTTATGGTTTGTAAATGGCACCCAGAATTATGTTGCACGAAGCAAAATTTCACATCATTCTGGGTCCATTTGTGTGAAAACAAGGTCCAATCAGGCTGAAACGCTACAAGAAGGTAGAATCTATTGAGTTGTAAGTGATCTGAACATTTCAAGATGATTGCACATTCCTATAGGGGGTAAAACCATGTCCCAAAGGTCACCGGGCCTGGTGTCACTTTAAAGAAGTAGACCAGTTACACCTTGTGGGCTTATAACTTGGCTTCTGAATGTCCTAGAGACATCAGGTTTGTTTTAGTATACTCCAATCAACAGCCCCTACAACCACAATAAGGAATGGAGTCATTAGCACTTATGGTTTTTAAATGGCACCCAGAATTATGTTGCACGAAGCACAATTTCACATCATTCTGGGTTCATTTGTGTGAAAACAAGGTACAATCAGGCTGAAACGTTACAGGAAGGTAGATTCTATTGAATTGTAAGTGATCTGAACGTTTCATGATGATAGCACTTTCCTAAGGGGGTCAAACCATGTCCCAAAGGTCACCGGGCCTGGTGTCACTTTAAAGAAGTAGTCCAGTTACACCTTTGTGGGCTTATAACTTGGCTTCTGAATATCCTAGAGAGGTCAGGTTTGTTTTAGAGTACTCCAATTAGCAGCCCCCATTACCACTAAAAGGAATGAAGTCATTAGCATTTATGGTTTGTAAATGGCACCCAGAATTATGTTGCACGAAGCACAATTTCACATCATTCTGGGTTCATTTGTGTGAAAACAAGGTCCAATCAGGCTGAAACGTTACAGGAAGGTAGAATCTATTTAGTTGTAAGTGATTTGAACGTTTCATGATGATAGCACTTTCCTAAGGGGGTCAAACCATGTCCCAAAGGTCACTGGGCCTGGTGTCACTTTAAAGAAGTAGTCCAGTTACACATTCGTGGGCTTATAACTTGGCTTCTGAATGTCATAGAGAGATCAGGTTTGTTTTAATGTACTCCAATCAACAGCCCCTACAACCACAAAAAGGAATGGAGTCATTAGCATTTATGGTTTGTAAATGGCACCCAGAATTATGTTGCACGAAGCACAATTTCACATCATTCTGGGTTCATTTGTGTGAAAACAAGGTCCAATCAGGCTGAAACGTTACAGGAAGGTAGAATCTATTTAGTTGTAAGTGATCTGAACGTTTCATGATGATAGCGCTTTCCTAAGGGGATCAAACCATGTCCCAAAGGTCACCGGATCTGGTGTCAATTTAAAGAAGTAGTCCAGTTACACATTTGTGGGCTTATAACTTGGCTTCTGAATGTCCTAGAGAGATCAGGTTTGTTTTAATGTACTCCAATCAACAGCCCCTACAACCACAAAAAGGAATGGAGATATTAGCACTTATGGTTTGTAAATGGCATCCAGAATTATGTTGCACGAAGCACAATTTCACATCATTCTGGGTTCATTTGTGTGAAAACAAGGTCCAATCAGGCTGAAACGTTACAAGAAGGTAGAATCTATTGAGTTGCAAGTGATCTGAACGTTTCATGATGATAGCACTTTCCTAAGGGGGTCAAACCATGTCCCAAAAGTCACCGGATCTGGTGTCAATTTAAAGAAGTAGTCCAGTTACACATTTGTGGGCTTATAACTTGGCTTCTGAATGTCCTAGAGAGATCAGGTTTGTTTAGTGTACTCCAATCAACAGCCCCTACAACCACAAAAAGGAATGGAGTCATTAGCATTTATGGTTTGTAAATGGCACCCAGAATTATGTTGCACGAAGCAAAATTTCACATCATTCTGGGTCCATTTGTGTGAAAACAAGGTCCAATCAGGCTGAAACGCTACAAGAAGGTAGAATCTATTGAGTTGTAAGTGATCTGAACATTTCAAGATGATCGCACATTCCTATAGGGGGTAAAACCATGTCCCAAAGGTCACCGGGCCTGGTGTCACTTTAAAGAAGTAGACCAGTTACACCTTGTGGGCTTATAACTTGGCTTCTGAATGTCCTAGAGAGGTTAGTTTGTTTTAGTGTAGTCCAATCAACAGCCCCTAATACCACAAAAAGGAATGGAGTCATTAGCACTTATGGTTTGTAAATGGCACCCAGAATTATGTTGCACGAAGCACAATTTCACATCATTCTGGGTTCATTTGTGTGAAAACAAGGTCCAATCAGGCTGAAACGTTACAGGAAGGTAGAATCTATTGAGTTGTAAGTGATCTGAACGTTTCATGATGATAGCACTTTCCTAATGGGGTCAAACCATGTCCCAAAGGTCACCGGATCTGGTGTCAATTTAAAGAAGTAGTCCAGTTACACATTTGTGGGCTTATAACTTGGCTTCTGAATGTCCTAGAGAGATCAGGTTTGTTTTAGTGTACTCCAATCAACAGCCCCTACAACCACAAAAAGGAATGGAGTCATTAGCACTTATGGTTTTTAAATGGCACCCAGAATTATGTTGTACGAAGCACAATTTCACATCATTCTGGGTCCATTTGTGTGAAAACAAGGTCCAATCAGGCTGAAACGTTACAGGAAGGTAGAATCTATTGAGTTGTAAGTGATCTGAACGTTTCATGATGATAGCACTTTTCTAAGGGGGTCAAACCATGTCCCAAAGGTCACTGGATCTGGTGTCAATTTAAAGAAGTAGTCCAGTTACACATTTGTGGGCTTATAACTTGGCTTCTGAATGTCCTAGAGAGATCAGGTTTTTTTTAATGTACTCCAATCAACAGCCCCTACAACCACAAAAAGGAATGGAGTCATTAGCACTTATGGTTTGTAAGTGGCACCCAGAATTATGTTGCACGAAGCACAATTTCACATCATTCTGGGTCAATTTGTGTGAAAACAAGGTCCAATCCGGCTGAAACGCTACAAGAAGGTGGATCTATTGAATTGTAAGTGATCTGAACGTTTCAAGATGATCGCACATTCCTATAGGGGGTCAAACCATGTCCCAAAGGTCACCGGGCCAAGTGTCTCTTTAAAGAAGTAGTCCAGTTACACCTTTGTGGGCTTATAACTTGGCTTCTGAATGTCCTAGAGAGGTTAGGTTTGTTTTAGTGTACTCCAATCAACAGCCCCTACAACCACAAAAAGGAATGGAGTCATTAGCACTTATGGTTTGTAAATGGCACCCAGAATTATTTTGCCCGAAGCACAATTTCACATCATTCTGGGTTCATTTGTGTGAAAACAAGGTCCAATCAGGCTGAAACGTTACTGGAAGCTAGAATCTATTGAGTTGTAAGTGATCTGAACGTTTCATGATGATAGCACTTTCCTAAGGGGGTCAAACCATGTCCCAAAGGTCACCGGATCTGGTGTCAATTTAAAGAAGTAGTCCATTTACACATTTGTGGGCTTATAACTTGGCTTCTGAATGTCCTAGAGAGATCAGGTTTATTTTAGTGTACTCCAATCAACAGCCCCTACAACCACAAAAAGGAATGGAGTCATTAGCACTTATGGTTCTTAAATGGCACCCAGAATTATGCTGCACTAAGCACAATTTCACATGATTCTGGGTCAATTTGTGTGAAAACAAGGTCCAATCCGGCTGAAACGCTACAAGAAGGTAGAATCTATTGAGTTGTAAGTGATCTGAACGTTTCAAGATGATCGCACATTCCTATAGGGGGTCAAACCATGTCCCAAAGGTCACCGGGCCAAGTGTCACTTTAAAGAAGTAGTCCAGTTACATCTTTGTGTGTGGGCTTATAACTTGGCTTCTGAATGTCCTAGAGAGATCAGGTTTGTTTTAGTGTACTCCAATCAACAGCCCCTAGAACCACAAAAAGGAATGGAGAAATTAGCACTTATGGTTTTTAAATGGCACCCAGAATTATGTTGCACGAAGCACAATTTCACATCATTCTGGGTTCATTTGTGTGAAAACAAGGACCAATCAGGCTGAAACGTTACAGGAAGGTAGAATCTATTGCGTTGTAAGTGATCTGAACGTTTCATGATGATAGCACTTTCCTAAGGGGGTCAAACCATGTCCCAAAGGTCACCGGATCTGGTGTCAATTTAAAGAAGTAGTCAAGTTACACATTTGTGGGCTTATAACTTGGATTCTGAATGTCCTAGAGCGATCAGGTTTGTTTTAGTGTACTCCAATCAACAGCCCCTACAACCACAAAAAGGAATGGAGTCATTAGCACTTATGGTTTTTAAATGGCACCCAGAATTATGTTGCACGAAGCACAATTTCACATCATTCTGGGTTCATTTGTGTGAAAACAAGGTCCAATCAGGCTGAAACGTTACAGGAAGGTAGAATCTATTGAGTTGCAAGTGATCTGAACGTTTCATGATGATAGCACTTTCCTAAGGGGGTCAAAACATGTCCCAAAAGTCACCGGATCTGGTGTCAATTTAAAGAAGTAGTCCAGTTACACATTTGTGGGCTTATAACTTGGCTTCTGAATGTCCTAGAGAGATCAGGTTTGTTTAGTGTACTCCAATCAACAGCCCCTACAACCACAAAAAGGAATGGAGTCATTAGCACTTATGGTTTGTAAATGGCACCCAGAATTATGTTGCACGAAGCACAATTTCACATCATTCTGGGTCCATTTGTGTGAAAACAAGGTCCAATCAGGCTGAAACGCTACAAGAAGGTAGAATCTATTGAGTTGTAAGTGATCTGAACATTTCAAGATGATCACACGTTCCTATAGGGGGTAAAACCATGTCCCAAAGGTCACCGGGCCTGGAGTCACTTTAAAGTAGTAGTCCAGTTACACCTTTTGGGCTTATAACTTGGCTTCTGAATGTCCTAGAGAGATCAGGTTTGTTTTAGTGTAGTCCAATCAACAGCCCCTAAAACCACAAAAAGGAATGGAGGCATTAGCACTTATGGTTTGTAAATGGCACCGAGAATTATGTTGCACGAAGCACAATTTCACATCATTCTGGGTTCATTTGTGTGAAAACAAGGTCCAATCAGGCTGAAACGTTACAGGAAGGTAGAATCTATTGAGTTGCAAGTGATCTGAACGTTTCATGATGATAGCACTTTCCTAAGGGGGTCAAACCATGTCCCAAAGGTCACCGGATCTGGTGTCAATTTAAAGAAGTAGTCCAGTTACTTATTTGTGGGCTTATAACTTGGCTTCTGAATGTCCTAGAGAGATCAGGTTTGTTTTAGTATACTCCAATCAACATACCCTACAACCACAAAAAGGAATGGAGTCATTAGCACTTATGGTTTGTAAATGGCACCCAGAATTATGTTGCACGATTCACAATTTCACATCATTCTGGGTCCATTTGTGTGAAAACAAGGTCCAATCAGGCTGAAACGCTACAAGAAGGTAGAATCTATTGAGTTGTAAGTGATCTGAACGTTTCAAGATGATCGCACATTCCTATAGGGGGTAAAACCATTTCCCAAAGGTCACCGGGCCTGGTGTCACTTTAAAGAAGTAGTCCAGTTACACCTTTGTGGGCTTATAACATGGCTTCTGAATGTCCTAGAGAGATCAGGTTTGTTTTAATGTACTCCAATCAACAGCCCCTACAACCACAAAAAGGAATGGAGATATTAGCACTTATGGTTTGTAAATGGCACCCAGAATTATGTTGCACGAAGCACAATTTCACATCATTCTGGGTTCATTTGTGTGAAAACAAGGTCCAATCAGGCTGAAACGTTACAGGAAGGTAGAATCTACTGAGTTGTAAGTGATCTGAACGTTTCATGATGATAGCACTTTCCTAATGGGGTCAAACCATGTCCCAAAGGTCACCGGATCTGGTGTTAATTTAAAGAAGCAGTCCAGTTACACATTTGTGGGCTTATAACATGGCTTCTGAATGTCCTAGAGAGATCAGGTTTGTTTTAAGGTACTCCAATCAACAGCCCCTACAACCACAAAAAGGAATGGAGATATTAGCACTTATGGTTTGTAAATGGCACCCAGAATTATGTTGCACGAAGCACAATTTCACATCATTCTGGGTTCATTTGTGTGAAAACAAGGTCCAATCAGGTTGAAATGTTACAGGAAGGTAGAATCTACTGAGTTGTAAGTGATCTGAACGTTTCATGATGATAGCACTTTCCTAATGGGGTCAAACCATGTCCCAAATGTCACCGGAACTGGTGTCAATTTAAGAAGTAGTCCAGTTACACATTTGTGGGCTTATAACTTGGCTTATGAATGTCCTAGAGAGATCAGGTTTGTTTTAGCGTACTCCAATTAACAGCCCCCATTACCCCAAAAAGGAATGGAGTCATTAGCACTTATGGTTTTTAAATGGCACCCAGAATTATGTTGCACGAAGCACAATTTCACATCATTCTGGGTTCATTTGTGTGAAAACAAGGTCCAATCAGGCTGAAACGTTACAGGAAGGTAGAATCTATTGAGTTGCAAGTGATCTGAACGTTTCATGATGATAGCACTTTCCTAAGGGGGTCAAACCATGTCCCAAAAGTCACCGGATCTGGTGTCATTTTAAAGAAGTAGTCCAGTTACACATTTGTGGGCTTATAACTTGGCTTCTGAATGTCCTAGAGAGATCAGGTTTGTTTTAGTGTACTCCAATCAACAGTCCCTACAACCACAAAAAGGAATGGAGTCATTAGCACTTATGGTTTGTAAATGGCACCCAGAATTATGTTGCACGAAGCACAATTTCACATCATTCTGGGTCCATTTGTGTGAAAACAAGGTCCAATCAGGCTGAAACGCTACAAGAGGGTAGATTCTATTGAGTTGTAAGTGATCTGAATGTTTCAAGATGATCGCACATTCCTATAGGGGGTAAAACCATGTCCCAAAGGTCACCGGGCCTGGTGTCACTTTAAAGTAGTAGTCCAGTTACACCTTTGTGGGCCTATAACTTGGCTTCTGAATGTCCTAGAGAGGTTAGTTTGTTTTAGTGTACTCCAATCGACAGCCCCTAAAACCACAAAAAGGAATGGAGTCATTAGCACTTATGGTTTGTAAATGGCACCCAGAATTATGTTGCACGAAGCACAATTTCACATCATTCTGGGTTCATTTGTGTGAAAACAAGGTCCAATCAGGCTGAAACGTTACAGGAAGGTAGAATCTATTGAGTTGTAAGTGATCTGAACGTTTCATGATGATAGCACTTTCCGAAGAGGGTCAAACCATGTCCCAAATGTCACCGGATCTGGTGTCACTTTAAAGAAGTAGTCCAGTTACACATTTGTGGGCTTATAACTTGGCTTCTGAATGTCCTAGAGAGGTCAGGTTTGTTTTAGTGTACTCCAATCAACAGCCCCTACAACCACAAAAAGGAATGGAGTCATTAGCACTTATAGTTTGTAAATGGCACCCAGAATTATGTTGCACGAAGCACAATTTCACATCATTCTGGGTTCATTTGTGTGAAAACATAAGTGCTAATGACTCCATTCCTTTTTGTGGTTGTAGGGGCTGTTGATTGGAGTACACTAAAACAAACCTGATCTCTCTAGGACATTCAGAAGCCAAGTTATAAGCCCACAAATGTGTAACTGGACTACTTCTTTAAATTGACACCAGATCCGGTGACCTTTGGGACATGGTTTGACCCCCTTAGGAAAGCGCTATCATCATGAAACGTTCAGATCACTTACAACTCAATAGATTCTAGCATCCAGTAACGTTTCAGCCTGATTGGACCTTGTTTTCACACAAATGAACCCAGAATGATGTGAAATTGTGCTTCGTGCAAAATAATTCTGGGTGCCATTTACAAACCATAAGTGCTAATGACTCCATTCATTTTTGTGGTTGTAGGGGCTGTTTATTGGAGTACACTAAAACAAACCTAACCTCTCTAGGACATTCAGAAGCCAAGTTATAAGCCCACAAATGAGTAACTGGACTACTTCTTTAAATTGACACCAGATCCGGTGACCTTTGGGACATGGTTAGACCCCCTTAGGAAAGTGCTATCATCATGAAACGTTCAGATCACTTACAACTCAATAGATTCTACCTTCCTGTAAGGTATCAGCCTGATTGGACCTTGTTTTCACACAAATGGACTCAGAATGATGTGAAATTGTGCTTCGTGCAACATAATTCTGGGTGCCATTTACAAACCATAAGTGCTAATGACTCCATTCCTTTTTGTGGTTGTAGGGGCTGTTGATTGGAGTACACTAAAACAAACCTGACCTCTCTAGGACATTCAGAAGCCAAGTTATAAGCCCACAAAGGTGTAAATGGACTACTTCTTTAAAGTGACACCAGGCCCGGTGACCTTTGGGACATGGTTTGACCCCCTATGGGAATGTGGGATCATCATGAAACGTTCAGATCACTTACAACTCAATAGATTCTACCTTCTTGTAACGTTTCAGCCTGATTGGACCTTGTTTTCACACAAATGGACCCAGAATGATGTGAAATTGTGCTTCGTGCAACATAATTCTGGGTGACATTTACAAACCATAAGTGCTAATGACTCCATTCCTTTTTGTGGTTGTAGGGGCTGTTGATTGGAGTACACTAAAATAAACCTAACCTCTCTAGGACATTCAGAAGCCAAGTTATAAGCCCACAAAGGTGTAACTGGACTACTTCTTTAAAGTGACACCAGGCCCGGTGACCTTTGGGACATGGTTTTACCCCCTATAGGAATGTGCGATCATCTTGAAATGTTCAGATCACTTACAACTCAATAGATTCTACCTTCTTGTAGCGTTTCAGCCTGATTGGACCTTGTTTTCACACAAATGGACCCAGAATGATGTGAAATTGTGCTTCGTGCAACATAATTCTGGGTGCCATTTAAAAACCATAAGTGCTAATGTCTCCATTCCTTTTTGTGGTTGTAGGGGCTGTTGATTGGAGTACACTAAAGCAAACCTGATCGCTCTAGGACATTCAGAAGCCAAGTTATAAGCCCACAAATGTGTAACTGGACTACTACTTTAAATTGACACCAGATCCGGTGACCTTTGGGACATGGTTTGACCCCCTTAGGAAAGTGCTCTCATCATGAAACGTTCAGATCACTTACAACTCAATAGATTCTACCTTCCTGTAACGTTTCAGCCCGATTGGACCTTGTTTTCACACAAATGGACCAAGAATGATGTGAAATTGTGCTTTGTGCAACATAATTCTGGGTGCCATTTACAAACCATAAGTGCTAATGACTCCATTCCTTTTTGTGGTTGTAGGGGCTGTTGATTGGAGTATACTAAAACAAACCTGATCTCTCTAGGACATTCAGAAGCCAAGTTATAAGCCCACAAATGTGTAACTGGACTACTTCTTTAAATTGACACCAGATCCGGTGACCTTTGGGACATGGTTTGACCCCCTTAGGAAAGCGCTATCATCATGAAACGTTCAGATCACTTACAACTCAATAGATTCTAGCTTCCAGTAACGTTTCAGCCTGATTGGACCTTGTTTTCACACAAATGAACCCAGAATGATGTGAAATTGTGCTTCGTGCAAAATAATTCTGGGTGCCATTTACAAACCATAAGTGCTAATGACTCCATTCCTTTTTGTGGTTGTAGGGAGTGTTGATTGGAGTACACTAAAACAAACCTAACCTCTCTAGGACATTCAGAAGCCAAGTTATAAGCCCACAAAGGTGTAACTGGACTACTTCTTTAAAGTGACACTTGGCCCGGTGACCTTTGGGACATGGTTTGACCCCCTATAGGAATGTGCGATCATCTTGAAACGTTCAGATCACTTACAACTCAATAGATTCTACCTTCTTGTAGCGTTTCAGCCGGATTGGACCTTGTTTTCACACAAATTGACCCAGAATGATGTGAAATTGTGCTTCGTGCAACATAATTCTGGGTGCCACATACAAACTATAAGTGCTAATGACTCCATTCCTTTTTGTGGTTGTAGGAGCTGTTGATTGGAGTACACTAAAACAAACCTAACCTCTCTAGGACATTCAGAAGCCAAGTTATAAGCCCACAAAGGTGTAACTGGACTACTTCTTTAAAGTGACACTTGGCCCGGTGACCTTTGGGACATGGTTTGACCCCCTATAGGAATGTGCGATCATCTTGAAACGTTCAGATCACTTACAACTCAATAGATTCTACCTTCTTGTAGCGTTTCAGCCTGATTGGACCTTGTTTTCACACAAATGGACCCAGAATGATGTGAAATTGTGCTTCGTGCAACATAATTCTGGGTGCCATTTACAAACCATAAGTGCTAATGACTCCATTCATTTTTGTGGTTGTAGGGGCTGTTGATTGGAGTACACTAAAACAAACCTGATCTCTCTAGGACATTCAGAAGCCAAGTTATAAGCCCACAAATGTGTAACTGGACTACTTTAAATTGACACCAGATCCGGTGATCTTTGGGACATGGTTTGACCCCCTTAGGAAAGGGCTATCATCATGAAACGTTCAGATCACTTACAACTCAGTAGATTCTACCTTCCTGTAACGTTTCAGCCTGATTGGACCTTGTTTTCACACAAATGAACCCAGAATGATGTGAAATTGTGCTTCGTGCAACATAATTCTGGGTGCCATTTAAAAACCATAAGTGCTAATGACTCCATTCCTTTTTGTGGTTGTAGGGTATGTTGATTGGAGTATACTAAAACAACCCTGATCTCTCTAGGACATTCAGAAGCCAAGTTATAAGCCCACAAATGAGTAACTGGACTACTTCTTTAAATTGACACCAGATCCGGTGACCTTTGGGACATGGTTTGACCCCCTATGGGAATGTGAGATAATCATGAAACGTTCAGATCACTTACAACTCAATAGATTCTAGCTTCCAGTAACGTTTCAGCCTGATTGGACCTTGTTTTCACACAAATGAACCCAGAATGATGTGAAATTGTGCTTCGTGCAAAATAATTCTGGGTGCCATTTACAAACCATAAGTGCTAATGACTCCATTCCTTTTTGTGGTTGTAGGGAGTGTTGATTGGAGTACACTAAAACAAACCTAACCTCTCTAGGACATTCAGAAGCCAAGTTATAAGCCCACAAAGGTGTAACTGGACTACTTCTTTAAAGTGACACTTGGCCCGGTGACCTTTGGGACATGGTTTGACCCCCTATAGGAATGTGCGATCATCTTGAAACGTTCAGATCACTTACAACTCAATAGATTCTACCTTCTTGTAGCGTTTCAGCCGGATTGGACCTTGTTTTCACACAAATTGACCCAGAATGATGTGAAATTGTGCTTCGTGCAACATAATTCTGGGTGCCACATACAAACTATAAGTGCTAATGACTCCATTCCTTTTTGTGGTTGTAGGAGCTGTTGATTGGAGTACACTAAAACAAACCTAACCTCTCTAGGACATTCAGAAGCCAAGTTATAAGCCCACAAAGGTGTAACTGGACTACTTCTTTAAAGTGACACTTGGCCCGGTGACCTTTGGGACATGGTTTGACCCCCTATAGGAATGTGCGATCATCTTGAAACGTTCAGATCACTTACAACTCAATAGATTCTACCTTCTTGTAGCGTTTCAGCCTGATTGGACCTTGTTTTCACACAAATGGACCCAGAATGATGTGAAATTGTGCTTCGTGCAACATAATTCTGGGTGCCATTTACAAACCATAAGTGCTAATGACTCCATTCATTTTTGTGGTTGTAGGGGCTGTTGATTGGAGTACACTAAAACAAACCTGATCTCTCTAGGACATTCAGAAGCCAAGTTATAAGCCCACAAATGTGTAACTGGACTACTTCTTTAAATTGACACCAGATCCGGTGATCTTTGGGACATGGTTTGACCCCCTTAGGAAAGGGCTATCATCATGAAACGTTCAGATCACTTACAACTCAGTAGATTCTACCTTCCTGTAACGTTTCAGCCTGATTGGACCTTGTTTTCACACAAATGAACCCAGAATGATGTGAAATTGTGCTTCGTGCAACATAATTCTGGGTGCCATTTAAAAACCATAAGTGCTAATGACTCCATTCCTTTTTGTGGTTGTAGGGTATGTTGATTGGAGTATACTAAAACAACCCTGATCTCTCTAGGACATTCAGAAGCCAAGTTATAAGCCCACAAATGAGTAACTGGACTACTTCTTTAAATTGACACCAGATCCGGTGACCTTTGGGACATGGTTTGACCCCCTATGGGAATGTGAGATAATCATGAAACGTTCAGATCACTTACAACTCAATAGATTCTACCTTCCTGTAACGTTTCAGCCTGATTGGACCTTGTTTTCACACAAATGAACCCAGAATGATGTGAAATTGTGCTTCGTGCAACATAATTCTGGGTGCCATTTACAAACCATAAGTGCTAATATCTCCATTCCTTTTTGTGGTTGTAGGGGCTGTTGATTGGAGTACATTAAAACAAACCTGATCTCTCTAGGACATTCAGAAGCCAAGTTATAAGCCCACAAATGTGTAACTGGACTACTTCTTTAAATTGACACCAGATCCGGTGACCTTTAGGACATGGTTTGACCCCCTATGGGAATGTGAGATAATCATGAAACGTTCAGATCACTTACAACTCAATAGATTCTACCTTCTTGTAACGTTTCAGCCTGATTGGACCTTGTTTTCACACAAATGGACCCAGAATGATGTGAAATTGTGCTTCGTGCAACATAATTCTGGGTGCCATTTACAAACCATAAGTGCTAATGACTCCATTCATTTTGTGGTTATAGGGGCTGTTGATTGGAGTACACTAAAACAAACCTGATCTCTCTAGGACATTCAGAAGCCAAGTTATAAGCCCACAAATGTGTAACTGGACTACTTCTTTAAATTTATACCAGATCCGGTGACCTTTGGGACATGGTTTGATCCCCTTAGGAAAGCGCTATCATCATGAAACGTTCAGATCACTTACAACTAAATAGATTCTACCTTCCTGTAACGTTTCAGCCTGATTGGACCTTGTTTTCACACAAATGAACCCAGAATGATGTGAAATTGTGCTTCGTGCAACATAATTCTGGGTGCCATTTAAAAACCATAAGTGCTAATGACTCCATTCCTTTTTGTAGTTGTAGGGACTGTTTATTGGAGTACATTAAAATAAACCTGATCTCTCTAGGACATTCAGAAGCCAAGTTATAAGCCCACAAATGTGTAACTGGACTACTTCTTTAAATTGACACCAGATCCGGTGACCTTTGGGACATGGTTTGACCCCCTTAGGAAAGTGCTATCATAATGAAGTGTTCAGATCACTTACAACTCAATAGATTCTACCTTCCTGTAACGTTTCAGCCTGATTGGACCTTGTTTTCACACAAATGGACCCAGAATGATGTGAAATTGTGCTTCGTGCAACATAATTCTGGGTGCCATTTACAAACCATAAGTGCTAATGACTCCATTCCTTTTTGTGGTTGTAGGGGCTGTTGATTGGAGTACACTAAAATAAACCTAACCTCTCTAGGACATTCAGAAGCCAAGTTATAAGCCCACAAAGGTGTAACTGGACTACTTCTTTAAAGTGACACTTGGCCCGGTGACCTTTGGGACATGGTTTTACCCCCTATAGGAATGTGCGATCATCTTGAAATGTTCAGATCACTTACAACTGAATAGATTCTACCTTCTTGTAGCGTTTCAGCCTGATTGGACCTTGTTTTCACACAAATGGACCCAGAATGATGTGAAATTGTGCTTCGTGCAACATAATTCTGGGTGCCATTTAAAAACCATAAGTGCTAATGTCTCCATTCCTTTTTGTGGTTGTAGGGGCTGTTGATTGGAGTACACTAAAGCAAACCTGATCGCTCTAGGACATTCAGAAGCCAAGTTATAAGCCCACAAATGTGTAACTGGACTACTTCTTTAAATTGACACCAGATCCGGTGACCTTTGGGACAGGGTTTGACCCCCTTAGGAAAGTGCTCTCATCATGAAACGTTCAGATCACTTACAACTCAATAGATTCTACCTTCCTGTAACGTTTCAGCCTGATTGGACCTTGTTTTCACACAAATGGACCAAGAATGATGTGAAATTGTGCTTTGTGCAACATAATTCTGGGTGCCATTTACAAACCATAAGTGCTAATGACTCCATTCCTTTTTGTGGTTGTAGGGGCTGTTGATTGGAGTATACTAAAACAAACCTGATCTCTCTAGGACATTCAGAAGCCAAGTTATAAGCCCACAAATGTGTAACTGGACTACTTCTTTAAATTGACACCAGATCCGGTGACCTTTGGGACATGGTTTGACCCCCTTAGGAAAGCGCTATCATCATGAAACGTTCAGATCACTTACAACTCAATAGATTCTAGCTTCCAGTAACGTTTCAGCCTGATTGGACCTTGTTTTCACACAAATGAACCCAGAATGATGTGAAATTGTGCTTCGTGCAAAATAATTCTGGGTGCCATTTACAAACAATAAGTGCTAATGACTCCATTCCTTTTTGTGGTTGTAGGGAGTGTTGATTGGAGTACACTAAAACAAACCTAACCTCTCTAGGACATTCAGAAGCCAAGTTATAAGCCCACAAAGGTGTAACTGGACTACTTCTTTAAAGTGACACTTGGCCCGGTGACCTTTGGGACATGGTTTGACCCCCTATAGGAATGTGCGATCATCTTGAAACGTTCAGATCACTTACAACTCAATAGATTCTACCTTCTTGTAGCGTTTCAGCCGGATTGGATCTTGTTTTCACACAAATTGACCCAGAATGATGTGAAATTGTGCTTCGTGCAACATAATTCTGGGTGCCACATACAAACTATAAGTGCTAATGACTCCATTCCTTTTTGTGGTTGTAGGGGCTGTTGATTGGAGTACATTAAAACAAACCTGATCTCTCTAGGACATTCAGAAGCCAAGTTATAAGCCCACAAAGGTGTAACTGGACTACTTCTTTAAAGTGACACCAGGCCCGGTGACCTTTGGGACATGGTTTTACCCCCTATAGGAATGTGCGATCATCTTGAAACGTTCAGATCACTTACAACTCAATAGATTCTACCTTCTTGTAGCGTTTCAGCCTGATTGGACCTTGTTTTCACACAAATGGACCCAGAATGATGTGAAATTGTGCTTCGTGCAACATAATTCTGGGTGCCATTTACAAACCATAAGTGCTAATGACTCCATTCATTTTTGTGGTTGTAGGGGCTGTTGATTGGAGTACACTAAAACAAACCTGATCTCTCTAGGACATTCAGAAGCCAAGTTATAAGCCCACAAATGTGTAACTGGACTACTTCTTTAAATTGACACCAGATCCGGTGATCTTTGGGACATGGTTTGACCCCCTTAGGAAAGTGCTATCATCATGAAACGTTCAGATCACTTACAACTCAGTAGATTCTACCTTCCTGTAACGTTTCAGCCTGATTGGACCTTGTTTTCACACAAATGAACCCAGAATGATGTGAAATTGTGCTTCGTGCAACATAATTCTGGGTGCCATTTAAAAACCATAAGTGCTAATGACTCCATTCCTTTTTGTAGTTGTAGGGACTGTTTATTGGAGTACATTAAAATAAACCTGATCTCTCTAGGACATTCAGAAGCCAAGTTATAAGCCCACAAATGTGTAACTGGACTACTTCTTTAAATTGACACCAGATCCGGTGACCTTTGGGACATGGTTTGACCCCCTTAGGAAAGTGCTATCATAATGAAGTGTTCAGATCACTTACAACTCAATAGATTCTACCTTCCTGTAACGTTTCAGCCTGATTGGACCTTGTTTTCACACAAATGGACCCAGAATGATGTGAAATTGTGCTTCGTGCAACATAATTCTGGGTGCCATTTACAAACCATAAGTGCTAATGACTCCATTCCTTTTTGTGGTTGTAGGGGCTGTTGATTGGAGTACACTAAAATAAACCTAACCTCTCTAGGACATTCAGAAGCCAAGTTATAAGCCCACAAAGGTGTAACTGGACTACTTCTTTAAAGTGACACCAGTCCCGGTGACCTTTGGGACATGGTTTTACCCCCTATAGGAATGTGCGATCATCTTGAAATGTTCAGATCACTTACAACTGAATAGATTCTACCTTCTTGTAGCGTTTCAGCCTGATTGGACCTTGTTTTCACACAAATGGACCCAGAATGATGTGAAATTGTGCTTCGTGCAACATAATTCTGGGTGCCATTTAAAAACCATAAGTGCTAATGTCTCCATTCCTTTTTGTGGTTGTAGGGGCTGTTGATTGGAGTACACTAAAGCAAACCTGATCGCTCTAGGACATTCAGAAGCCAAGTTATAAGCCCACAAATGTGTAACTGGACTACTTCTTTAAATTGACACCAGATCCGGTGACCTTTGGGACAGGGTTTGACCCCCTTAGGAAAGTGCTCTCATCATGAAACGTTCAGATCACTTACAACTCAATAGATTCTACCTTCCTGTAACGTTTCAGCCTGATTGGACCTTGTTTTCACACAAATGGACCAAGAATGATGTGAAATTGTGCTTTGTGCAACATAATTCTGGGTGCCATTTACAAACCATAAGTGCTAATGACTCCATTCCTTTTTGTGGTTGTAGGGGCTGTTGATTGGAGTATACTAAAACAAACCTGATCTCTCTAGGACATTCAGAAGCCAAGTTATAAGCCCACAAATGTGTAACTGGACTACTTCTTTAAATTGACACCAGATCCGGTGACCTTTGGGACATGGTTTGACCCCCTTAGGAAAGCGCTATCATCATGAAACGTTCAGATCACTTACAACTCAATAGATTCTAGCTTCCAGTAACGTTTCAGCCTGATTGGACCTTGTTTTCACACAAATGAACCCAGAATGATGTGAAATTGTGCTTCGTGCAAAATAATTCTGGGTGCCATTTACAAACAATAAGTGCTAATGACTCCATTCCTTTTTGTGGTTGTAGGGAGTGTTGATTGGAGTACACTAAAACAAACCTAACCTCTCTAGGACATTCAGAAGCCAAGTTATAAGCCCACAAAGGTGTAACTGGACTACTTCTTTAAAGTGACACTTGGCCCGGTGACCTTTGGGACATGGTTTGACCCCCTATAGGAATGTGCGATCATCTTGAAACGTTCAGATCACTTACAACTCAATAGATTCTACCTTCTTGTAGCGTTTCAGCCGGATTGGATCTTGTTTTCACACAAATTGACCCAGAATGATGTGAAATTGTGCTTCGTGCAACATAATTCTGGGTGCCACATACAAACTATAAGTGCTAATGACTCCATTCCTTTTTGTGGTTGTAGGGGCTGTTGATTGGAGTACATTAAAACAAACCTGATCTCTCTAGGACATTCAGAAGCCAAGTTATAAGCCCACAAAGGTGTAACTGGACTACTTCTTTAAAGTGACACCAGGCCCGGTGACCTTTGGGACATGGTTTTACCCCCTATAGGAATGTGCGATCATCTTGAAACGTTCAGATCACTTACAACTCAATAGATTCTACCTTCTTGTAGCGTTTCAGCCTGATTGGACCTTGTTTTCACACAAATGGACCCAGAATGATGTGAAATTGTGCTTCGTGCAACATAATTCTGGGTGCCATTTACAAACCATAAGTGCTAATGACTCCATTCATTTTTGTGGTTGTAGGGGCTGTTGATTGGAGTACACTAAAACAAACCTGATCTCTCTAGGACATTCAGAAGCCAAGTTATAAGCCCACAAATGTGTAACTGGACTACTTCTTTAAATTGACACCAGATCCGGTGATCTTTGGGACATGGTTTGACCCCCTTAGGAAAGTGCTATCATCATGAAACGTTCAGATCACTTACAACTCAGTAGATTCTACCTTCCTGTAACGTTTCAGCCTGATTGGACCTTGTTTTCACACAAATGAACCCAGAATGATGTGAAATTGTGCTTCGTGCAACATAATTCTGGGTGCCATTTAAAAACCATAAGTGCTAATGACTCCATTCCTTTTTGTGGTTGTAGGGGCTGTTGATTGGAGTACACTAAAACAACCCTGACCTCTCTAGGACATTCAGAAGCCAAGTTATAAGCCCACAAATGTGTAACTGGACTACTTCTTTAAAGTGACACCAGATCCGGTGACATTTGGGACATGGTTTGACCCCCTTAGGAAAGTGCGATCATCATGAAACGTTCAGATCACTTACAACTCAATAGATTCTACCTTCCTGTATTGTTTCAGCCTGATTGGATCTTGTTTTCACACAAATGAACCCAGAATGATGTGAAATTGTGCTTCGTGCAACATAATTCTGGGTGCCATTTAAAAACCATAAGTGCTAATGTCTCCATTCCTTTTTGTGGTTGTAGGGGCTGTTGATTGGAGTACACTAAAGCAAACCTGATCGCTCTAGGACATTCAGAAGCCAAGTTATAAGCCCACAAATGTGTAACTGGACTACTTCTTTAAAGTGACACCAGGCCCGGTGACCTTTAGGACATGGTTTGACCCCCTATGGGAATGTGAGATAATCATGAAACGTTCAGATCACTTACAACTCAATAGATTCTACCTTCTTGTAACGTTTCAGCCTGATTGGACCTTGTTTTCACACAAATGGACCCAGAATGATGTGAAATTGTGCTTCGTGCAACATAATTCTGGGTGCCATTTACAAACCATAAGTGCTAATGACTCCATTCATTTTGTGGTTGTAGGGGCTGTTGATTGGAGTACACTAAAACAAACCTGGTCTCTCTAGGACATTCAGAAGCCAAGTTATAAGCCCACAAATATGTGACTGGACTACTTCTTTAAATTGACACCAGATCCGGTGACCTTTGGGACATGGTTTGATCCCCTTAGGAAAGCGCTATCATCATGAAACGTTCAGATCACTTACAACTAAATAGATTCTACCTTCCTGTAACGTTTCAGCCTGATTGGACCTTGTTTTCACACAAATGAACCCAGAATGATGTGAAATTGTGCTTCGTGCAACATAATTCTGGGTGCCATTTACAAACCATAAATGCTAATGACTCCATTCCTTTTTGTGGTTGTAGGGGCTGTTGATTGGAGTACATTAAAACAAACCTGATCTCTCTAGGACATTCAGAAGCCAAGTTATAAGCCCACAAATGTGTAACTGGACTACTTCTTTAAATTGACACCAGATCCGGTGACCTTTGGGACATGGTTTGACCCCCTTAGGAAAGTGCTATCATCATGAAACGTTCAGATCACTTACAACTCAATAGATTCTACCTTCTTGTAACGTTTCAGCCTGATTGGACCTTGTTTTCACACAAATGGACCCAGAATGATGTGAAATTGTGCTTCGTGCAACATAATTCTGGGTGCCATTTACAAACCATAAGTGCTAATGACTCCATTCCTTTTTGTAGTTGTAGGGGCTGTTGATTGGAGTATATTAAAACAAACCTGATCTCTCTAGGACATTCAGAAGCCAAGTTATAAGCCCACAAAGGTGTAACTGGACTACTTCTTTAAAGTGACACTTGGCCCGGTGACCTTTGGGACATGGTTTGACCCCCTATAGGAATGTGCGATCATCTTGAAACGTTCAGATCACTTACAACTCAATAGATTCTACCTTCTTGTAGCGTTTCAGCCGGATTGGACCTTGTTTTCACACAAATTGACCCAGAATGATGTGAAATTGTGCTTCGTGCAACATAATTCTGGGTGCCACTTACAAACCATAAGTGCTAATGACTCCCTTCCTTTTTGTGGTTGTAGGGGCTGTTGATTGGAGTACACTAAAACAAACCTGATCTCTCTAGGACATTCAGAAGCCAAGTTATAAGCCCACAAATGTGTAACTGGACTACTTCTTTAAATTGACACCAGATCCGGTGATCTTTGGGACATGGTTTGACCCCCTTAGGAAAGTGCTATCATCATGAAACGTTCAGATCACTTACAACTCAGTAGATTCTACCTTCCTGTAACGTTTCAGCCTGATTGGACCTTGTTTTCACACAAATGAACCCAGAATGATGTGAAATTGTGCTTCGTGCAACATAATTCTGGGTGCCATTTAAAAACCATAAGTGCTAATGTCTCCATTCCTTTTTGTGGTTGTAGGGGCTGTTGATTGGAGTACACTAAAGCAAACCTGATTGCTCTAGGACATTCAGAAGCCAAGTTATAAGCCCACAAATGTGTAACTGGACTACTTCTTTAAATTGACACCAGATCCGGTGACCTTTGGGACATGGTTTGACCCCCTTAGGAAAGTGCTATCATCATGAAACGTTCAGATCACTTACAACTCAATAGATTCTACCTTCCTGTAACGTTTCAGCCTGATTGGACCTTGTTTTCACACAAATGAACCCAGAATGATGTGAAATTGTGCTTCGTGCAACAAAATTCTGGGTGCCATTTAAAAACCATAAGTGCTAATGACTCCATTCCTTTTTGTGGTTGTAGGGGCTGTTGATTGGAGTATACTAAAACAAACCTGATCTCTCTAGGACATTCAGAAGCCAAGTTATAAGCCCACAAATGTGTAACTGGACTACTTCTTTAGACACCAGATCCGGTGACCTTTGGGACATGGTTTGACCCCCTTAGGGAAGTGCTATCATCATGAAACGTTCAGATCACTTACAACTTAATAGATTCTACCTTCCTGTAATGTTTCAGCCTGATTGGACCTTGTTTTCACACAAATGGACCCAGAATGATGTGAAATTGTGCTTCGTGCAACATAATTCTGGGTGCCATTTACAAACCATAAGTGCTAATGACTCCATTCCTTTTTGTGGTTGTAGGGGCTGTTGATTGGAGTACACTAAAACAAACCTGATCTCTCTAGGACATTCAGAAGCCAAGTTATAAGCCCACAAAGGTGTAACTGGACTACTTCTTTAAATTGACACCAGATCCGGTGACCTTTGGGACATGGTTTGAACCCCTTAGGAAAGTGCTATCATCATGAAACGTTCAGATCACTTACAACTCAATAGATTCTACCTTCCTGTAACATTTCAGCCTGATTGGACCTTGTTTTTACACAAATGAACCCAGAAAGATGTGAAATTGTGCTTCGTGCAACAAAATTCTGGGTGCCATTTAAAAACCATAAGTGCTAATGACTCCATTCCTTTTTGTGGTTGTAGGGGCTGTTGATTGGAGTATACTAAAACAAACCTGATCTCTCTAGGACATTCAGAAGCCAAGTTATAAGCCCACAAATGTGTAACTGGACTACTTCTTTAGACACCAGATCCGGTGACCTTTGGGACATGGTTTGACCCCCTATAGGAATGTGCGATCATCTTGAAACGTTCAGATCACTTACAACTCAATAGATTCTACCTTCTTGTAGCGTTTCAGCCGGATTGGACCTTGTTTTCACACAAATTGACCCAGAATGATGTGAAATTGTGCTTCGTGCAACATAATTCTGGGTGCCACATACAAACTATAAGTGCTAATGACTCCATTCCTTTTTGTGGTTGTAGGGGCTGTTGATTGGAGTACATTAAAACAAACCTGATCTCTCTAGGACATTCAGAAGCCAAGTTATAAGCCCACAAAGGTGTAACTGGACTACTTCTTTAAAGTGACACCAGGCCCGGTGACCTTTGGGACATGGTTTTACCCCCTATAGGAATGTGCGATCATCTTGAAACGTTCAGATCACTTACAACTCAATAGATTCTACCTTCTTGTAGCGTTTCAGCCTGATTGGACCTTGTTTTCACACAAATGGACCCAGAATGATGTGAAATTGTGCTTCGTGTAACATAATTCTGGGTGCCATTTACAAACCATAAGTGCTAATGACTCCATTCATTTTTGTGGTTGTAGGGGCTGTTGATTGGAGTACACTAAAACAAACCTGATCTCTCTAGGACATTCAGAAGCCAAGTTATAAGCCCACAAATGTGTAACTGGACTACTTCTTTAAATTGACACCAGATCCGGTGATCTTTGGGACATGGTTTGACCCCCTTAGGAAAGTGCTATCATCATGAAACGTTCAGATCACTTACAACTCAGTAGATTCTACCTTCCTGTAACGTTTCAGCCTGATTGGACCTTGTTTTCACACAAATGAACCCAGAATGATGTGAAATTGTGCTTCGTGCAACATAATTCTGGGTGCCATTTAAAAACCATAAGTGCTAATGACTCCATTCCTTTTTGTGGTTGTAGGGGCTGTTGATTGGAGTACACTAAAACAACCCTGACCTCTCTAGGACATTCAGAAGCCAAGTTATAAGCCCACAAATGTGTAACTGGACTACTTCTTTAAAGTGACACCAGATCCGGTGACATTTGGGACATGGTTTGACCCCCTTAGGAAAGTGCGATCATCATGAAACGTTCAGATCACTTACAACTCAATAGATTCTACCTTCCTGTATTGTTTCAGCCTGATTGGATCTTGTTTTCACACAAATGAACCCAGAATGATGTGAAATTGTGCTTCGTGCAACATAATTCTGGGTGCCATTTAAAAACCATAAGTGCTAATGTCTCCATTCCTTTTTGTGGTTGTAGGGGCTGTTGATTGGAGTACACTAAAGCAAACCTGATCGCTCTAGGACATTCAGAAGCCAAGTTATAAGCCCACAAATATGTAACTGGACTACTTCTTTAAAGTGACACCAGGCCCGGTGACCTTTAGGACATGGTTTGACCCCCTATGGGAATGTGAGATAATCATGAAACGTTCAGATCACTTACAACTCAATAGATTCTACCTTCTTGTAAAGTTTCAGCCTGATTGGACCTTGTTTTCACACAAATGGACCCAGAATGATGTGAAATTGTGCTTCGTGCAACATAATTCTGGGTGCCATTTACAAACCATAAGTGCTAATGACTCCATTCCTTTTTGTGGTTGTAGGGGCTGTTGACTGGAGTACACTAAAACAAACCTGACCTCTCTAGGACATTCAGAAGCCAAGTTATAAGCCCACAAAGGTGTAACTGGACTACTTCTTTAAAGTGACACCAGGCCCGGTGACCTTTAGGACATGGTTTGACCCCCTATGGGAATGTGAGATAATCATGAAACGTTCAGATCACTTACAACTCAATAGATTCTACCTTCTTGTAACGTTTCAGCCTGATTGGACCTTGTTTTCACACAAATGGACCCAGAATGATGTGAAATTGTGCTTCGTGCAACATAATTCTGGGTGCCATTTACAAACCATAAGTGCTAATGACTCCATTCATTTTGTGGTTGTAGGGGCTGTTGATTGGAGTACACTAAAACAAACCTGATCTCTCTAGGACATTCAGAAGCCAAGTTATAAGCCCACAAATATGTAACTGGACTACTTCTTTAAATTGACACCAGATCCGGTGACCTTTGGGACATGGTTTGATCCCCTTAGGAAAGCGCTATCATCATGAAACGTTCAGATCACTTACAACTAAATAGATTCTACCTTCCTGTAACGTTTCAGCCTGATTGGACCTTGTTTTCACACAAATGAACCCAGAATGATGTGAAATTGTGCTTCGTGCAACATAATTCTGGGTGCCATTTACAAACCATAAATGCTAATGACTCCATTCCTTTTTGTGGTTGTAGGGGCTGTTGATTGGAGTACATTAAAACAAACCTGATCTCTCTAGGACATTCAGAAGCCAAGTTATAAGCCCACAAATGTGTAACTGGACTACTTCTTTAAATTGACACCAGATCCGGTGACCTTTGGGACATGGTTTGACCCCCTTAGGAAAGTGCTATCATCATGAAACGTTCAGATCACTTACAACTCAATAGATTCTACCTTCTTGTAACGTTTCAGCCTGATTGGACCTTGTTTTCACACAAATGGACCCAGAATGATGTGAAATTGTGCTTCGTGCAACATAATTCTGGGTGCCATTTACAAACCATAAGTGCTAATGACTCCATTCCTTTTTGTAGTTGTAGGGGCTGTTGATTGGAGTATACTAAAACAAACCTGATCTCTCTAGGACATTCAGAAGCCAAGTTATAAGCCCACAAAGGTGTAACTGGACTACTTCTTTAAAGTGACACTTGGCCCGGTGACCTTTGGGACATGGTTTGACCCCCTATAGGAATGTGCGATCATCTTGAAACGTTCAGATCACTTACAACTCAATAGATTCTACCTTCTTGTAGCGTTTCAGCCGGATTGGACCTTGTTTTCACACAAATTGACCCAGAATGATGTGAAATTGTGCTTCGTGCAACATAATTCTGGGTGCCACTTACAAACCATAAGTGCTAATGACTCCCTTCCTTTTTGTGGTTGTAGGGGCTGTTGATTGGAGTACACTAAAACAAACCTGATCTCTCTAGGACATTCAGAAGCCAAGTTATAAGCCCACAAATGTGTAACTGGACTACTTCTTTAAATTGACACCAGATCCGGTGATCTTTGGGACATGGTTTGACCCCCTTAGGAAAGTGCTATCATCATGAAACGTTCAGATCACTTACAACTCAGTAGATTCTACCTTCCTGTAACGTTTCAGCCTGATTGGACCTTGTTTTCACACAAATGAACCCAGAATGATGTGAAATTGTGCTTCGTGCAACATAATTCTGGGTGCCATTTAAAAACCATAAGTGCTAATGTCTCCATTCCTTTTTGTGGTTGTAGGGGCTGTTGATTGGAGTACACTAAAGCAAACCTGATTGCTCTAGGACATTCAGAAGCCAAGTTATAAGCCCACAAATGTGTAACTGGACTACTTCTTTAAATTGACACCAGATCCGGTGACCTTTGGGACATGGTTTGACCCCCTTAGAAAAAGTGCTATCATCATGAAACGTTCAGATCACTTACAACTCAATAGATTCTACCTTCCTGTAACGTTTCAGCCTGATTGGACCTTGTTTTCACACAAATGAACCCAGAATGATGTGAAATTGTGCTTCGTGCAACAAAATTCTGGGTGCCATTTAAAAACCATAAGTGCTAATGACTCCATTCCTTTTTGTGGTTGTAGGGGCTGTTGATTGGAGTATACTAAAACAAACCTGATCTCTCTAGGACATTCAAAAGCCAAGTTATAAGCCCACAAATGTGTAACTGGACTACTTCTTTAGACACCAGATCCGGTGATCTTTGGGACATGGTTTGACCCCCTTAGGAAAGTGCTATCATCATGAAACGTTCAGATCACTTACAACTCAGTAGATTCTACCTTCCTGTAACGTTTCAGCCTGATTGGACCTTGTTTTCACACAAATGAACCCAGAATGATGTGAAATTGTGCTTCGTGCAACATAATTCTGGGTGCCATTTAAAAACCATAAGTGCTAATGACTCCATTCCTTTTTGTGGTTGTAGGGGCTGTTGATTGGAGTACACTAAAACAACCCTGACCTCTCTAGGACATTCAGAAGCCAAGTTATAAGCCCACAAATGTGTAACTGGACTACTTCTTTAAAGTGACACCAGATCCGGTGACATTTGGGACATGGTTTGACCCCCTTAGGAAAGTGCGATCATCATGAAACGTTCAGATCACTTACAACTCAATAGATTCTACCTTCCTGTATTGTTTCAGCCTGATTGGATCTTGTTTTCACACAAATGAACCCAGAATGATGTGAAATTGTGCTTCGTGCAACATAATTCTGGGTGCCATTTAAAAACCATAAGTGCTAATGTCTCCATTCCTTTTTGTGGTTGTAGGGGCTGTTGATTGGAGTACACTAAAGCAAACCTGATCGCTCTAGGACATTCAGAAGCCAAGTTATAAGCCCACAAATGTGTAACTGGACTACTTCTTTAAAGTGACACCAGGCCCGGTGACCTTTAGGACATGGTTTGACCCCCTATGGGAATGTGAGATAATCATGAAACGTTCAGATCACTTACAACTCAATAGATTCTACCTTCTTGTAAAGTTTCAGCCTGATTGGACCTTGTTTTCACACAAATGGACCCAGAATGATGTGAAATTGTGCTTCGTGCAACATAATTCTGGGTGCCATTTACAAACCATAAGTGCTAATGACTCCATTCCTTTTTGTGGTTGTAGGGGCTGTTGACTGGAGTACACTAAAACAAACCTGACCTCTCTAGGACATTCAGAAGCCAAGTTATAAGCCCACAAAGGTGTAACTGGACTACTTCTTTAAAGTGACACCAGGCCCGGTGACCTTTAGGACATGGTTTGACCCCCTATGGGAATGTGAGATAATCATGAAACGTTCAGATCACTTACAACTCAATAGATTCTACCTTCTTGTAACGTTTCAGCCTGATTGGACCTTGTTTTCACACAAATGGACCCAGAATGATGTGAAATTGTGCTTCGTGCAACATAATTCTGGGTGCCATTTACAAACCATAAGTGCTAATGACTCCATTCATTTTGTGGTTGTAGGGGCTGTTGATTGGAGTACACTAAAACAAACCTGATCTCTCTAGGACATTCAGAAGCCAAGTTATAAGCCCACAAATATGTAACTGGACTACTTCTTTAAATTGACACCAGATCCGGTGACCTTTGGGACATGGTTTGATCCCCTTAGGAAAGCGCTATCATCATGAAACGTTCAGATCACTTACAACTAAATAGATTCTACCTTCCTGTAACGTTTCAGCCTGATTGGACCTTGTTTTCACACAAATGAACCCAGAATGATGTGAAATTGTGCTTCGTGCAACATAATTCTGGGTGCCATTTACAAACCATAAATGCTAATGACTCCATTCCTTTTTGTGGTTGTAGGGGCTGTTGATTGGAGTACATTAAAACAAACCTGATCTCTCTAGGACATTCAGAAGCCAAGTTATAAGCCCACAAATGTGTAACTGGACTACTTCTTTAAATTGACACCAGATCCGGTGACCTTTGGGACATGGTTTGACCCCCTTAGGAAAGTGCTATCATCATGAAACGTTCAGATCACTTACAACTCAATAGATTCTACCTTCTTGTAACGTTTCAGCCTGATTGGACCTTGTTTTCACACAAATGGACCCAGAATGATGTGAAATTGTGCTTCGTGCAACATAATTCTGGGTGCCATTTACAAACCATAAGTGCTAATGACTCCATTCCTTTTTGTAGTTGTAGGGGCTGTTGATTGGAGTATACTAAAACAAACCTGATCTCTCTAGGACATTCAGAAGCCAAGTTATAAGCCCACAAAGGTGTAACTGGACTACTTCTTTAAAGTGACACTTGGCCCGGTGACCTTTGGGACATGGTTTGACCCCCTATAGGAATGTGCGATCATCTTGAAACGTTCAGATCACTTACAACTCAATAGATTCTACCTTCTTGTAGCGTTTCAGCCGGATTGGACCTTGTTTTCACACAAATTGACCCAGAATGATGTGAAATTGTGCTTCGTGCAACATAATTCTGGGTGCCACTTACAAACCATAAGTGCTAATGACTCCCTTCCTTTTTGTGGTTGTAGGGGCTGTTGATTGGAGTACACTAAAACAAACCTGATCTCTCTAGGACATTCAGAAGCCAAGTTATAAGCCCACAAATGTGTAACTGGACTACTTCTTTAAATTGACACCAGATCCGGTGATCTTTGGGACATGGTTTTACCCCCTTAGGAAAGTGCTATCATCATGAAACGTTCAGATCACTTACAACTCAGTAGATTCTACCTTCCTGTAACGTTTCAGCCTGATTGGACCTTGTTTTCACACAAATGAACCCAGAATGATGTGAAATTGTGCTTCGTGCAACATAATTCTGGGTGCCATTTAAAAACCATAAGTGCTAATGTCTCCATTCCTTTTTGTGGTTGTAGGGGCTGTTGATTGGAGTACACTAAAGCAAACCTGATTGCTCTAGGACATTCAGAAGCCAAGTTATAAGCCCACAAATGTGTAACTGGACTACTTCTTTAAATTGACACCAGATCCGGTGACCTTTGGGACATGGTTTGACCCCCTTAGAAAAAGTGCTATCATCATGAAACGTTCAGATCACTTACAACTCAATAGATTCTACCTTCCTGTAACGTTTCAGCCTGATTGGACCTTGTTTTCACACAAATGAACCCAGAATGATGTGAAATTGTGCTTCGTGCAACAAAATTCTGGGTGCCATTTAAAAACCATAAGTGCTAATGACTCCATTCCTTTTTGTGGTTGTAGGGGCTGTTGATTGGAGTATACTAAAACAAACCTGATCTCTCTAGGACATTCAAAAGCCAAGTTATAAGCCCACAAATGTGTAACTGGACTACTTCTTTAGACACCAGATCCGGTGACCTTTGGGACATGGTTTGACCCCCTTAGGGAAGTGCTATCATCATGAAACGTTCAGATCACTTACAACTTAATAGATTCTACCTTCCTGTAATGTTTCAGCCTGATTGGACCTTGTTTTCACACAAATGGACCCAGAATGATGTGAAATTGTGCTTCGTGCAACATAATTCTGGGTGCCATTTACAAACCATAAGTGCTAATGACTCCATTCCTTTTTGTGGTTGTAGGGGCTGTTGATTGGAGTACACTAAAACAAACCTGATCTCTCTAGGACATTCAGAAGCCAAGTTATAAGCCCACAAAGGTGTAACTGGACTACTTCTTTAAATTGACACCAGATCCGGTGACCTTTGGGACATGGTTTGAACCCCTTAGGAAAGTGCTATCATCATGAAACGTTCACATCACTTACAACTCAATAGATTCTACCTTCCTGTAACATTTCAGCCTGATTGGACCTTGTTTTTACACAAATGAACCCAGAATGATGTGAAATTGTGCTTCGTGCAACAAAATTCTGGGTGCCATTTAAAAACCATAAGTGCTAATGACTCCATTCCTTTTTGTGGTTGTAGGGGCTGTTGATTGGAGTATACTAAAACAAACCTGATCTCTCTAGGACATTCAGAAGCCAAGTTATAAGCCCACAAATGTGTAACTGGACTACTTCTTTAGACACCAGATCCGGTGACCTTTGGGACATGGTTTGACCCCCTATAGGAATGTGCGATCATCTTGAAACGTTCAGATCACTTACAACTCAATAGATTCTACCTTCTTGTAGCGTTTCAGCCGGATTGGACCTTGTTTTCACACAAATTGACCCAGAATGATGTGAAATTGTGCTTCGTGCAACATAATTCTGGGTGCCACATACAAACTATAAGTGCTAATGACTCCATTCCTTTTTGTGGTTGTAGGGGCTGTTGATTGGAGTACATTAAAACAAACCTGATCTCTCTAGGACATTCAGAAGCCAAGTTATAAGCCCACAAAGGTGTAACTGGACTACTTCTTTAAAGTGACACCAGGCCCGGTGACCTTTGGGACATGGTTTTACCCCCTATAGGAATGTGCGATCATCTTGAAACGTTCAGATCACTTACAACTCATTAGATTCTACCTTCTTGTAGCGTTTCAGCCTGATTGGACCTTGTTTTCACACAAATGGACCCAGAATGATGTGAAATTGTGCTTCGTGCAACATAATTCTGGGTGCCATTTACAAACCATAAGTGCTAATGACTCCATTCATTTTTGTGGTTGTAGGGGCTGTTGATTGGAGTACACTAAAACAAACCTGATCTCTCTAGGACATTCAGAAGCCAAGTTATAAGCCCACAAATGTGTAACTGGACTACTTCTTTAAATTGACACCAGATCCGGTGATCTTTGGGACATGGTTTGACCCCCTTAGGAAAGTGCTATCATCATGAAACGTTCAGATCACTTACAACTCAGTAGATTCTACCTTCCTGTAACGTTTCAGCCTGATTGGACCTTGTTTTCACAGAAATGAACCCAGAATGATGTGAAATTGTGCTTCGTGCAACATAATTCTGGGTGCCATTTAAAAACCATAAGTGCTAATGACTCCATTCCTTTTTGTGGTTGTAGGGGCTGTTGATTGGAGTACACTAAAACAACCCTGACCTCTCTAGGACATTCAGAAGCCAAGTTATAAGCCCACAAATGTGTAACTGGACTACTTCTTTAAAGTGACACCAGATCCGGTGACATTTGGGACATGGTTTGACCCCCTTAGGAAAGTGCGATCATCATGAAACGTTCAGATCACTTACAACTCAATAGATTCTACCTTCCTGTATTGTTTCAGCCTGATTGGATCTTGTTTTCACACAAATGAACCCAGAATGATGTGAAATTGTGCTTCGTGCAACATAATTCTGGGTGCCATTTAAAAACCATAAGTGCTAATGTCTCCATTCCTTTTTGTGGTTGTAGGGGCTGTTGATTGGAGTACACTAAAGCAAACCTGATCGCTCTAGGACATTCAGAAGCCAAGTTATAAGCCCACAAATGTGTAACTGGACTACTTCTTTAAAGTGACACCAGGCCCGGTGACCTTTAGGACATGGTTTGACCCCCTATGGGAATGTGAGATAATCATGAAACGTTCAGATCACTTACAACTCAATAGATTCTACCTTCTTGTAAAGTTTCAGCCTGATTGGACCTTGTTTTCACACAAATGGACCCAGAATGATGTGAAATTGTGCTTCGTGCAACATAATTCTGGGTGCCATTTACAAACCATAAGTGCTAATGACTCCATTCCTTTTTGTGGTTGTAGGGGCTGTTGACTGGAGTACACTAAAACAAACCTGACCTCTCTAGGACATTCAGAAGCCAAGTTATAAGCCCACAAAGGTGTAACTGGACTACTTCTTTAAAGTGACACCAGGCCCGGTGACCTTTAGGACATGGTTTGACCCCCTATGGGAATGTGAGATAATCATGAAACGTTCAGATCACTTACAACTCAATAGATTCTACCTTCTTGTAACGTTTCAGCCTGATTGGACCTTGTTTTCACACAAATGGACCCAGAATGATGTGAAATTGTGCTTCGTGCAACATAATTCTGGGTGCCATTTACAAACCATAAGTGCTAATGACTCCATTCATTTTGTGGTTGTAGGGGCTGTTGATTGGAGTACACTAAAACAAACCTGATCTCTCTAGGACATTCAGAAGCCAAGTTATAAGCCCACAAATATGTAACTGGACTACTTCTTTAAATTGACACCAGATCCGGTGACCTTTGGGACATGGTTTGATCCCCTTAGGAAAGCGCTATCATCATGAAACGTTCAGATCACTTACAACTAAATAGATTCTACCTTCCTGTAACGTTTCAGCCTGATTGGACCTTGTTTTCACACAAATGAACCCAGAATGATGTGAAATTGTGCTTCGTGCAACATAATTCTGGGTGCCATTTACAAACCATAAATGCTAATGACTCCATTCCTTTTTGTGGTTGTAGGGGCTGTTGATTGGAGTACATTAAAACAAACCTGATCTCTCTAGGACATTCAGAAGCCAAGTTATAAGCCCACAAATGTGTAACTGGACTACTTCTTTAAATTGACACCAGATCCGGTGACCTTTGGGACATGGTTTGACCCCCTTAGGAAAGTGCTATCATCATGAAACGTTCAGATCACTTACAACTCAATAGATTCTACCTTCTTGTAACGTTTCAGCCTGATTGGACCTTGTTTTCACACAAATGGACCCAGAATGATGTGAAATTGTGCTTCGTGCAACATAATTCTGGGTGCCATTTACAAACCATAAGTGCTAATGACTCCATTCCTTTTTGTAGTTGTAGGGGCTGTTGATTGGAGTATACTAAAACAAACCTGATCTCTCTAGGACATTCAGAAGCCAAGTTATAAGCCCACAAAGGTGTAACTGGACTACTTCTTTAAAGTGACACTTGGCCCGGTGACCTTTGGGACATGGTTTGACCCCCTATAGGAATGTGCGATCATCTTGAAACGTTCAGATCACTTACAACTCAATAGATTCTACCTTCTTGTAGCGTTTCAGCCGGATTGGACCTTGTTTTCACACAAATTGACCCAGAATGATGTGAAATTGTGCTTCGTGCAACATAATTCTGGGTGCCACTTACAAACCATAAGTGCTAATGACTCCCTTCCTTTTTGTGGTTGTAGGGGCTGTTGATTGGAGTACACTAAAACAAACCTGATCTCTCTAGGACATTCAGAAGCCAAGTTATAAGCCCACAAATGTGTAACTGGACTACTTCTTTAAATTGACACCAGATCCGGTGATCTTTGGGACATGGTTTGACCCCCTTAGGAAAGTGCTATCATCATGAAACGTTCAGATCACTTACAACTCAGTAGATTCTACCTTCCTGTAACGTTTCAGCCTGATTGGACCTTGTTTTCACACAAATGAACCCAGAATGATGTGAAATTGTGCTTCGTGCAACATAATTCTGGGTGCCATTTAAAAACCATAAGTGCTAATGTCTCCATTCCTTTTTGTGGTTGTAGGGGCTGTTGATTGGAGTACACTAAAGCAAACCTGATTGCTCTAGGACATTCAGAAGCCAAGTTATAAGCCCACAAATGTGTAACTGGACTACTTCTTTAGACACCAGATCCGGTGACCTTTGGGACATGGTTTGACCCCCTTAGGGAAGTGCTATCATCATGAAACGTTCAGATCACTTACAACTTAATAGATTCTACCTTCCTGTAATGTTTCAGCCTGATTGGACCTTGTTTTCACACAAATGGACCCAGAATGATGTGAAATTGTGCTTCGTGCAACATAATTCTGGGTGCCATTTACAAACCATAAGTGCTAATGACTCCATTCCTTTTTGTGGTTGTAGGGGCTGTTGATTGGAGTACACTAAAACAAACCTGATCTCTCTAGGACATTCAGAAGCCAAGTTATAAGCCCACAAAGGTGTAACTGGACTACTTCTTTAAATTGACACCAGATCCGGTGACCTTTGGGACATGGTTTGAACCCCTTAGGAAAGTGCTATCATCATGAAACGTTCAGATCACTTACAACTCAATAGATTCTACCTTCCTGTAACATTTCAGCCTGATTGGACCTTGTTTTTACACAAATGAACCCAGAATGATGTGAAATTGTGCTTCGTGCAACATAATTCTGGGTGCCATTTAAAAACCATAAGTGCTAATGTCTCCATTCCTTTTTGTGGTTGTAGGGGCTGTTGATTGGAGTACACTAAAGCAAACCTGATCGCTCTAGGACATTCAGAAGCCAAGTTATAAGCCCACAAATGTGTAACTGGACTACTTCTTTAAAGTGACACCAGGCCCGGTGACCTTTAGGACATGGTTTGACCCCCTATGGGAATGTGAGATAATCATGAAACGTTCAGATCACTTACAACTCAATAGATTCTACCTTCTTGTAAAGTTTCAGCCTGATTGGACCTTGTTTTCACACAAATGGACCCAGAATGATGTGAAATTGTGCTTCGTGCAACATAATTCTGGGTGCCATTTACAAACCATAAGTGCTAATGACTCCATTCCTTTTTGTGGTTGTAGGGGCTGTTGACTGGAGTACACTAAAACAAACCTGACCTCTCTAGGACATTCAGAAGCCAAGTTATAAGCCCACAAAGGTGTAACTGGACTACTTCTTTAAAGTGACACCAGGCCCGGTGACCTTTAGGACATGGTTTGACCCCCTATGGGAATGTGAGATAATCATGAAACGTTCAGATCACTTACAACTCAATAGATTCTACCTTCTTGTAACGTTTCAGCCTGATTGGACCTTGTTTTCACACAAATGGACCCAGAATGATGTGAAATTGTGCTTCGTGCAACATAATTCTGGGTGCCATTTACAAACCATAAGTGCTAATGACTCCATTCATTTTGTGGTTGTAGGGGCTGTTGATTGGAGTACACTAAAACAAACCTGATCTCTCTAGGACATTCAGAAGCCAAGTTATAAGCCCACAAATATGTAACTGGACTACTTCTTTAAATTGACACCAGATCCGGTGACCTTTGGGACATGGTTTGATCCCCTTAGGAAAGCGCTATCATCATGAAACGTTCAGATCACTTACAACTAAATAGATTCTACCTTCCTGTAACGTTTCAGCCTGATTGGACCTTGTTTTCACACAAATGAACCCAGAATGATGTGAAATTGTGCTTCGTGCAACATAATTCTGGGTGCCATTTACAAACCATAAATGCTAATGACTCCATTCCTTTTTGTGGTTGTAGGGGCTGTTGATTGGAGTACATTAAAACAAACCTGATCTCTCTAGGACATTCAGAAGCCAAGTTATAAGCCCACAAATGTGTAACTGGACTACTTCTTTAAATTGACACCAGATCCGGTGACCTTTGGGACATGGTTTGACCCCCTTAGGAAAGTGCTATCATCATGAAACGTTCAGATCACTTACAACTCAATAGATTCTACCTTCTTGTAACGTTTCAGCCTGATTGGACCTTGTTTTCACACAAATGGACCCAGAATGATGTGAAATTGTGCTTCGTGCAACATAATTCTGGGTGCCATTTACAAACCATAAGTGCTAATGACTCCATTCCTTTTTGTAGTTGTAGGGGCTGTTGATTGGAGTATACTAAAACAAACCTGATCTCTCTAGGACATTCAGAAGCCAAGTTATAAGCCCACAAAGGTGTAACTGGACTACTTCTTTAAAGTGACACTTGGCCCGGTGACCTTTGGGACATGGTTTGACCCCCTATAGGAATGTGCGATCATCTTGAAACGTTCAGATCACTTACAACTCAATAGATTCTACCTTCTTGTAGCGTTTCAGCCGGATTGGACCTTGTTTTCACACAAATTGACCCAGAATGATGTGAAATTGTGCTTCGTGCAACATAATTCTGGGTGCCACTTACAAACCATAAGTGCTAATGACTCCCTTCCTTTTTGTGGTTGTAGGGGCTGTTGATTGGAGTACACTAAAACAAACCTGATCTCTCTAGGACATTCAGAAGCCAAGTTATAAGCCCACAAATGTGTAACTGGACTACTTCTTTAAATTGACACCAGATCCGGTGATCTTTGGGACATGGTTTGACCCCCTTAGGAAAGTGCTATCATCATGAAACGTTCAGATCACTTACAACTCAGTAGATTCTACCTTCCTGTAACGTTTCAGCCTGATTGGACCTTGTTTTCACACAAATGAACCCAGAATGATGTGAAATTGTGCTTCGTGCAACATAATTCTGGGTGCCATTTAAAAACCATAAGTGCTAATGTCTCCATTCCTTTTTGTGGTTGTAGGGGCTGTTGATTGGAGTACACTAAAGCAAACCTGATTGCTCTAGGACATTCAGAAGCCAAGTTATAAGCCCACAAATGTGTAACTGGACTACTTCTTTAAATTGACACCAGATCCGGTGACCTTTGGGACATGGTTTGACCCCCTTAGAAAAAGTGCTATCATCATGAAACGTTCAGATCACTTACAACTCAATAGATTCTACCTTCCTGTAACGTTTCAGCCTGATTGGACCTTGTTTTCACACAAATGAACCCAGAATGATGTGAAATTGTGCTTCGTGCAACAAAATTCTGGGTGCCATTTAAAAACCATAAGTGCTAATGACTCCATTCCTTTTTGTGGTTGTAGGGGCTGTTGATTGGAGTATACTAAAACAAACCTGATCTCTCTAGGACATTCAAAAGCCAAGTTATAAGCCCACAAATGTGTAACTGGACTACTTCTTTAGACACCAGATCCGGTGACCTTTGGGACATGGTTTGACCCCCTTAGGGAAGTGCTATCATCATGAAACGTTCAGATCACTTACAACTTAATAGATTCTACCTTCCTGTAATGTTTCAGCCTGATTGGACCTTGTTTTCACACAAATGGACCCAGAATGATGTGAAATTGTGCTTCGTGCAACATAATTCTGGGTGCCATTTACAAACCATAAGTGCTAATGACTCCATTCCTTTTTGTGGTTGTAGGGGCTGTTGATTGGAGTACACTAAAACAAACCTGATCTCTCTAGGACATTCAGAAGCCAAGTTATAAGCCCACAAAGGTGTAACTGGACTACTTCTTTAAATTGACACCAGATCCGGTGACCTTTGGGACATGGTTTGAACCCCTTAGGAAAGTGCTATCATCATGAAACGTTCACATCACTTACAACTCAATAGATTCTACCTTCCTGTAACATTTCAGCCTGATTGGACCTTGTTTTTACACAAATGAACCCAGAATGATGTGAAATTGTGCTTCGTGCAACAAAATTCTGGGTGCCATTTAAAAACCATAAGTGCTAATGACTCCATTCCTTTTTGTGGTTGTAGGGGCTGTTGATTGGAGTATACTAAAACAAACCTGATCTCTCTAGGACATTCAGAAGCCAAGTTATAAGCCCACAAATGTGTAACTGGACTACTTCTTTAGACACCAGATCCGGTGACCTTTGGGACATGGTTTGACCCCCTATAGGAATGTGCGATCATCTTGAAACGTTCAGATCACTTACAACTCAATAGATTCTACCTTCTTGTAGCGTTTCAGCCGGATTGGACCTTGTTTTCACACAAATGAACCCAGAATGATGTGAAATTGTGCTTCGTGCAACATAATTCTGGGTGCCATTTAAAAACCATAAGTGCTAATGTCTCCATTCCTTTTTGTGGTTGTAGGGGCTGTTGACTGGAGTACACTAAAACAAACCTGACCTCTCTAGGACATTCAGAAGCCAAGTTATAAGCCCACAAAGGTGTAACTGGACTACTTCTTTAAAGTGACACCAGGCCCGGTGACCTTTAGGACATGGTTTGACCCCCTATGGGAATGTGAGATAATCATGAAACGTTCAGATCACTTACAACTCAATAGATTCTACCTTCTTGTAACGTTTCAGCCTGATTGGACCTTGTTTTCACACAAATGGACCCAGAATGATGTGAAATTGTGCTTCGTGCAACATAATTCTGGGTGCCATTTACAAACCATAAGTGCTAATGACTCCATTCATTTTGTGGTTGTAGGGGCTGTTGATTGGAGTACACTAAAACAAACCTGATCTCTCTAGGACATTCAGAAACCAAGTTATAAGCCCACAAATATGTAACTGGACTACTTCTTTAAATTGACACCAGATCCGGTGACCTTTGGGACATGGTTTGATCCCCTTAGGAAAGTGCTATCATCATGAAACGTTCAGATCACTTACAACTAAATAGATTCTACCTTCCTGTAACGTTTCAGCCTGATTGGACCTTGTTTTCACACAAATGAACCCAGAATGATGTGAAATTGTGCTTCGTGCAACATAATTCTGGGTGCCATTTACAAACCATAAATGCTAATGACTCCATTCCTTTTTGTGGTTGTAGGGGCTGTTGATTGGAGTACATTAAAACAAACCTGATCTCTCTAGGACATTCAGAAGCCAAGTTATAAGCCCACAAATGTGTAACTGGACTACTTCTTTAAATTGACACCAGATCCGGTGACCTTTGGGACATGGTTTGACCCCCTTAGGAAAGTGCTATCATCATGAAACGTTCAGATCACTTACAACTCAATAGATTCTACCTTCTTGTAACGTTTCAGCCTGATTGGACCTTGTTTTCACACAAATGGACCCAGAATGATGTGAAATTGTGCTTCGTGCAACATAATTCTGGGTGCCATTTACAAACCATAAGTGCTAATGACTCCATTCCTTTTTGTAGTTGTAGGGGCTGTTGATTGGAGTATACTAAAACAAACCTGATCTCTCTAGGACATTCAGAAGCCAAGTTATAAGCCCACAAAGGTGTAACTGGACTACTTCTTTAAAGTGACACTTGGCCCGGTGACCTTTGGGACATGGTTTGACCCCCTATAGGAATGTGCGATCATCTTGAAACGTTCAGATCACTTACAACTCAATAGATTCTACCTTCTTGTAGCGTTTCAGCCGGATTGGACCTTGTTTTCACACAAATTGACCCAGAATGATGTGAAATTGTGCTTCGTGCAACATAATTCTGGGTGCCACTTACAAACCATAAGTGCTAATGACTCCCTTCCTTTTTGTGGTTGTAGGGGCTGTTGATTGGAGTACACTAAAACAAACCTGATCTCTCTAGGACATTCAGAAGCCAAGTTATAAGCCCACAAATGTGTAACTGGACTACTTCTTTAAATTGACACCAGATCCGGTGATCTTTGGGACATGGTTTGACCCCCTTAGGAAAGTGCTATCATCATGAAACGTTCAGATCACTTACAACTCAGTAGATTCTACCTTCCTGTAACGTTTCAGCCTGATTGGACCTTGTTTTCACACAAATGAACCCAGAATGATGTGAAATTGTGCTTCGTGCAACATAATTCTGGGTGCCATTTAAAAACCATAAGTGCTAATGTCTCCATTCCTTTTTGTGGTTGTAGGGGCTGTTGATTGGAGTACACTAAAGCAAACCTGATTGCTCTAGGACATTCAGAAGCCAAGTTATAAGCCCACAAATGTGTAACTGGACTACTTCTTTAGACACCAGATCCGGTGACCTTTGGGACATGGTTTGACCCCCTTAGGGAAGTGCTATCATCATGAAACGTTCAGATCACTTACAACTTAATAGATTCTACCTTCCTGTAATGTTTCAGCCTGATTGGACCTTGTTTTCACACAAATGGACCCAGAATGATGTGAAATTGTGCTTCGTGCAACATAATTCTGGGTGCCATTTACAAACCATAAGTGCTAATGACTCCATTCCTTTTTGTGGTTGTAGGGGCTGTTGATTGGAGTACACTAAAACAAACCTGATCTCTCTAGGACATTCAGAAGCCAAGTTATAAGCCCACAAAGGTGTAACTGGACTACTTCTTTAAATTGACACCAGATCCGGTGACCTTTGGGACATGGTTTGAACCCCTTAGGAAAGTGCTATCATCATGAAACGTTCAGATCACTTACAACTCAATAGATTCTACCTTCCTGTAACATTTCAGCCTGATTGGACCTTGTTTTTACACAAATGAACCCAGAATGATGTGAAATTGTGCTTCGTGCAACATAATTCTGGGTGCCATTTAAAAACCATAAGTGCTAATGTCTCCATTCCTTTTTGTGGTTGTAGGGGCTGTTGATTGGAGTACACTAAAGCAAACCTGATCGCTCTAGGACATTCAGAAGCCAAGTTATAAGCCCACAAATGTGTAACTGGACTACTTCTTTAAAGTGACACCAGGCCCGGTGACCTTTAGGACATGGTTTGACCCCCTATGGGAATGTGAGATAATCATGAAACGTTCAGATCACTTACAACTCAATAGATTCTACCTTCTTGTAAAGTTTCAGCCTGATTGGACCTTGTTTTCACACAAATGGACCCAGAATGATGTGAAATTGTGCTTCGTGCAACATAATTCTGGGTGCCATTTACAAACCATAAGTGCTAATGACTCCATTCCTTTTTGTGGTTGTAGGGGCTGTTGACTGGAGTACACTAAAACAAACCTGACCTCTCTAGGACATTCAGAAGCCAAGTTATAAGCCCACAAAGGTGTAACTGGACTACTTCTTTAAAGTGACACCAGGCCCGGTGACCTTTAGGACATGGTTTGACCCCCTATGGGAATGTGAGATAATCATGAAACGTTCAGATCACTTACAACTCAATAGATTCTACCTTCTTGTAACGTTTCAGCCTGATTGGACCTTGTTTTCACACAAATGGACCCAGAATGATGTGAAATTGTGCTTCGTGCAACATAATTCTGGGTGCCATTTACAAACCATAAGTGCTAATGACTCCATTCATTTTGTGGTTGTAGGGGCTGTTGATTGGAGTACACTAAAACAAACCTGATCTCTCTAGGACATTCAGAAGCCAAGTTATAAGCCCACAAATGTGTAACTGGACTACTTCTTTAGACACCAGATCCGGTGACCTTTGGGACATGGTTTGACCCCCTTAGGGAAGTGCTATCATCATGAAACGTTCAGATCACTTACAACTTAATAGATTCTACCTTCCTGTAATGTTTCAGCCTGATTGGACCTTGTTTTCACACAAATGGACCCAGAATGATGTGAAATTGTGCTTCGTGCAACATAATTCTGGGTGCCATTTACAAACCATAAGTGCTAATGACTCCATTCCTTTTTGTGGTTGTAGGGGCTGTTGATTGGAGTACACTAAAACAAACCTGATCTCTCTAGGACATTCAGAAGCCAAGTTATAAGCCCACAAAGGTGTAACTGGACTACTTCTTTAAATTGACACCAGATCCGGTGACCTTTGGGACATGGTTTGAACCCCTTAGGAAAGTGCTATCATCATGAAACGTTCAGATCACTTACAACTCAATAGATTCTACCTTCCTGTAACATTTCAGCCTGATTGGACCTTGTTTTTACACAAATGAACCCAGAATGATGTGAAATTGTGCTTCGTGCAACATAATTCTGGGTGCCATTTAAAAACCATAAGTGCTAATGTCTCCATTCCTTTTTGTGGTTGTAGGGGCTGTTGATTGGAGTACACTAAAGCAAACCTGATCGCTCTAGGACATTCAGAAGCCAAGTTATAAGCCCACAAATGTGTAACTGGACTACTTCTTTAAAGTGACACCAGGCCCGGTGACCTTTAGGACATGGTTTGACCCCCTATGGGAATGTGAGATAATCATGAAACGTTCAGATCACTTACAACTCAATAGATTCTACCTTCTTGTAAAGTTTCAGCCTGATTGGACCTTGTTTTCACACAAATGGACCCAGAATGATGTGAAATTGTGCTTCGTGCAACATAATTCTGGGTGCCATTTACAAACCATAAGTGCTAATGACTCCATTCCTTTTTGTGGTTGTAGGGGCTGTTGACTGGAGTACACTAAAACAAACCTGACCTCTCTAGGACATTCAGAAGCCAAGTTATAAGCCCACAAAGGTGTAACTGGACTACTTCTTTAAAGTGACACCAGGCCCGGTGACCTTTAGGACATGGTTTGACCCCCTATGGGAATGTGAGATAATCATGAAACGTTCAGATCACTTACAACTCAATAGATTCTACCTTCTTGTAACGTTTCAGCCTGATTGGACCTTGTTTTCACACAAATGGACCCAGAATGATGTGAAATTGTGCTTCGTGCAACATAATTCTGGGTGCCATTTACAAACCATAAGTGCTAATGACTCCATTCATTTTGTGGTTGTAGGGGCTGTTGATTGGAGTACACTAAAACAAACCTGATCTCTCTAGGACATTCAGAAGCCAAGTTATAAGCCCACAAATATGTAACTGGACTACTTCTTTAAATTGACACCAGATCCGGTGACCTTTGGGACATGGTTTGATCCCCTTAGGAAAGCGCTATCATCATGAAACGTTCAGATCACTTACAACTAAATAGATTCTACCTTCCTGTAACGTTTCAGCCTGATTGGACCTTGTTTTCACACAAATGAACCCAGAATGATGTGAAATTGTGCTTCGTGCAACATAATTCTGGGTGCCATTTACAAACCATAAATGCTAATGACTCCATTCCTTTTTGTGGTTGTAGGGGCTGTTGATTGGAGTACATTAAAACAAACCTGATCTCTCTAGGACATTCAGAAGCCAAGTTATAAGCCCACAAATGTGTAACTGGACTACTTCTTTAAATTGACACCAGATCCGGTGACCTTTGGGACATGGTTTGACCCCCTTAGGAAAGTGCTATCATCATGAAACGTTCAGATCACTTACAACTCAATAGATTCTACCTTCTTGTAACGTTTCAGCCTGATTGGACCTTGTTTTCACACAAATGGACCCAGAATGATGTGAAATTGTGCTTCGTGCAACATAATTCTGGGTGCCATTTACAAACCATAAGTGCTAATGACTCCATTCCTTTTTGTAGTTGTAGGGGCTGTTGATTGGAGTATACTAAAACAAACCTGATCTCTCTAGGACATTCAGAAGCCAAGTTATAAGCCCACAAAGGTGTAACTGGACTACTTCTTTAAAGTGACACTTGGCCCGGTGACCTTTGGGACATGGTTTGACCCCCTATAGGAATGTGCGATCATCTTGAAACGTTCAGATCACTTACAACTCAATAGATTCTACCTTCTTGTAGCGTTTCAGCCGGATTGGACCTTGTTTTCACACAAATTGACCCAGAATGATGTGAAATTGTGCTTCGTGCAACATAATTCTGGGTGCCACTTACAAACCATAAGTGCTAATGACTCCCTTCCTTTTTGTGGTTGTAGGGGCTGTTGATTGGAGTACACTAAAACAAACCTGATCTCTCTAGGACATTCAGAAGCCAAGTTATAAGCCCACAAATGTGTAACTGGACTACTTCTTTAAATTGACACCAGATCCGGTGATCTTTGGGACATGGTTTGACCCCCTTAGGAAAGTGCTATCATCATGAAACGTTCAGATCACTTACAACTCAGTAGATTCTACCTTCCTGTAACGTTTCAGCCTGATTGGACCTTGTTTTCACACAAATGAACCCAGAATGATGTGAAATTGTGCTTCGTGCAACATAATTCTGGGTGCCATTTAAAAACCATAAGTGCTAATGTCTCCATTCCTTTTTGTGGTTGTAGGGGCTGTTGATTGGAGTACACTAAAGCAAACCTGATTGCTCTAGGACATTCAGAAGCCAAGTTATAAGCCCACAAATGTGTAACTGGACTACTTCTTTAAATTGACACCAGATCCGGTGACCTTTGGGACATGGTTTGACCCCCTTAGAAAAAGTGCTATCATCATGAAACGTTCAGATCACTTACAACTCAATAGATTCTACCTTCCTGTAACGTTTCAGCCTGATTGGACCTTGTTTTCACACAAATGAACCCAGAATGATGTGAAATTGTGCTTCGTGCAACAAAATTCTGGGTGCCATTTAAAAACCATAAGTGCTAATGACTCCATTCCTTTTTGTGGTTGTAGGGGCTGTTGATTGGAGTATACTAAAACAAACCTGATCTCTCTAGGACATTCAAAAGCCAAGTTATAAGCCCACAAATGTGTAACTGGACTACTTCTTTAGACACCAGATCCGGTGACCTTTGGGACATGGTTTGACCCCCTTAGGGAAGTGCTATCATCATGAAACGTTCAGATCACTTACAACTTAATAGATTCTACCTTCCTGTAATGTTTCAGCCTGATTGGACCTTGTTTTCACACAAATGGACCCAGAATGATGTGAAATTGTGCTTCGTGCAACATAATTCTGGGTGCCATTTACAAACCATAAGTGCTAATGACTCCATTCCTTTTTGTGGTTGTAGGGGCTGTGGATTGGAGTACACTAAAACAAACCTGATCTCTCTAGGACATTCAGAAGCCAAGTTATAAGCCCACAAAGGTGTAACTGGACTACTTCTTTAAATTGACACCAGATCCGGTGACCTTTGGGACATGGTTTGAACCCCTTAGGAAAGTGCTATCATCATGAAACGTTCACATCACTTACAACTCAATAGATTCTACCTTCCTGTAACATTTCAGCCTGATTGGACCTTGTTTTTACACAAATGAACCCAGAATGATGTGAAATTGTGCTTCGTGCAACAAAATTCTGGGTGCCATTTAAAAACCATAAGTGCTAATGACTCCATTCCTTTTTGTGGTTGTAGGGGCTGTTGATTGGAGTATACTAAAACAAACCTGATCTCTCTAGGACATTCAGAAGCCAAGTTATAAGCCCACAAATGTGTAACTGGACTACTTCTTTAGACACCAGATCCGGTGACCTTTGGGACATGGTTTGACCCCCTATAGGAATGTGCGATCATCTTGAAACGTTCAGATCACTTACAACTCAATAGATTCTACCTTCTTGTAGCGTTTCAGCCGGATTGGACCTTGTTTTCACACAAATTGACCCAGAATGATGTGAAATTGTGCTTCGTGCAACATAATTCTGGGTGCCACATACAAACTATAAGTGCTAATGACTCCATTCCTTTTTGTGGTTGTAGGGGCTGTTGATTGGAGTACATTAAAACAAACCTGATCTCTCTAGGACATTCAGAAGCCAAGTTATAAGCCCACAAAGGTGTAACTGGACTACTTCTTTAAAGTGACACCAGTCCCGGTGACCTTTGGGACATGGTTTTACCCCCTATAGGAATGTGCGATCATCTTGAAACGTTCAGATCACTTACAACTCATTAGATTCTACCTTCTTGTAGCGTTTCAGCCTGATTGGACCTTGTTTTCACACAAATGGACCCAGAATGATGTGAAATTGTGCTTCGTGCAACATAATTCTGGGTGCCATTTACAAACCATAAGTGCTAATGACTCCATTCATTTTTGTGGTTGTAGGGGCTGTTGATTGGAGTACACTAAAACAAACCTGATCTCTCTAGGACATTCAGAAGCCAAGTTATAAGCCCACAAATGTGTAACTGGACTACTTCTTTAAATTGACACCAGATCCGGTGATCTTTGGGACATGGTTTGACCCCCTTAGGAAAGTGCTATCATCATGAAACGTTCAGATCACTTACAACTCAGTAGATTCTACCTTCCTGTAACGTTTCAGCCTGATTGGACCTTGTTTTCACAGAAATGAACCCAGAATGATGTGAAATTGTGCTTCGTGCAACATAATTCTGGGTGCCATTTAAAAACCATAAGTGCTAATGACTCCATTCCTTTTTGTGGTTGTAGGGGCTGTTGATTGGAGTACACTAAAACAACCCTGACCTCTCTAGGACATTCAGAAGCCAAGTTATAAGCCCACAAATGTGTAACTGGACTACTTCTTTAAAGTGACACCAGATCCGGTGACATTTGGGACATGGTTTGACCCCCTTAGGAAAGTGCGATCATCATGAAACGTTCAGATCACTTACAACTCAATAGATTCTACCTTCCTGTATTGTTTCAGCCTGATTGGATCTTGTTTTCACACAAATGAACCCAGAATGATGTGAAATTGTGCTTCGTGCAACATAATTCTGGGTGCCATTTAAAAACCATAAGTGCTAATGTCTCCATTCCTTTTTGTGGTTGTAGGGGCTGTTGATTGGAGTACACTAAAGCAAACCTGATCGCTCTAGGACATTCAGAAGCCAAGTTATAAGCCCACAAATGTGTAACTGGACTACTTCTTTAAAGTGACACCAGGCCCGGTGACCTTTAGGACATGGTTTGACCCCCTATGGGAATGTGAGATAATCATGAAACGTTCAGATCACTTACAACTCAATAGATTCTACCTTCTTGTAAAGTTTCAGCCTGATTGGACCTTGTTTTCACACAAATGGACCCAGAATGATGTGAAATTGTGCTTCGTGCAACATAATTCTGGGTGCCATTTACAAACCATAAGTGCTAATGACTCCATTCCTTTTTGTGGTTGTAGGGGCTGTTGACTGGAGTACACTAAAACAAACCTGACCTCTCTAGGACATTCAGAAGCCAAGTTATAAGCCCACAAAGGTGTAACTGGACTACTTCTTTAAAGTGACACCAGGCCCGGTGACCTTTAGGACATGGTTTGACCCCCTATGGGAATGTGAGATAATCATGAAACGTTCAGATCACTTACAACTCAATAGATTCTACCTTCTTGTAACGTTTCAGCCTGATTGGACCTTGTTTTCACACAAATGGACCCAGAATGATGTGAAATTGTGCTTCGTGCAACATAATTCTGGGTGCCATTTACAAACCATAAATGCTAATGACTCCATTCCTTTTTGTGGTTGTAGGGGCTGTTGATTGGAGTACATTAAAACAAACCTGATCTCTCTAGGACATTCAGAAGCCAAGTTATAAGCCCACAAATGTGTAACTGGACTACTTCTTTAAATTGACACCAGATCCGGTGACCTTTGGGACATGGTTTGACCCCCTTAGGAAAGTGCTATCATCATGAAACGTTCAGATCACTTACAACTCAATAGATTCTACCTTCTTGTAACGTTTCAGCCTGATTGGACCTTGTTTTCACACAAATGGACCCAGAATGATGTGAAATTGTGCTTCGTGCAACATAATTCTGGGTGCCATTTACAAACCATAAGTGCTAATGACTCCATTCCTTTTTGTAGTTGTAGGGGCTGTTGATTGGAGTATACTAAAACAAACCTGATCTCTCTAGGACATTCAGAAGCCAAGTTATAAGCCCACAAAGGTGTAACTGGACTACTTCTTTAAAGTGACACTTGGCCCGGTGACCTTTGGGACATGGTTTGACCCCCTATAGGAATGTGCGATCATCTTGAAACGTTCAGATCACTTACAACTCAATAGATTCTACCTTCTTGTAGCGTTTCAGCCGGATTGGACCTTGTTTTCACACAAATTGACCCAGAATGATGTGAAATTGTGCTTCGTGCAACATAATTCTGGGTGCCACTTACAAACCATAAGTGCTAATGACTCCCTTCCTTTTTGTGGTTGTAGGGGCTGTTGATTGGAGTACACTAAAACAAACCTGATCTCTCTAGGACATTCAGAAGCCAAGTTATAAGCCCACAAATGTGTAACTGGACTACTTCTTTAAATTGACACCAGATCCGGTGATCTTTGGGACATGGTTTGACCCCCTTAGGAAAGTGCTATCATCATGAAACGTTCAGATCACTTACAACTCAGTAGATTCTACCTTCCTGTAACGTTTCAGCCTGATTGGACCTTGTTTTCACACAAATGAACCCAGAATGATGTGAAATTGTGCTTCGTGCAACATAATTCTGGGTGCCATTTAAAAACCATAAGTGCTAATGTCTCCATTCCTTTTTGTGGTTGTAGGGGCTGTTGATTGGAGTACACTAAAGCAAACCTGATTGCTCTAGGACATTCAGAAGCCAAGTTATAAGCCCACAAATGTGTAACTGGACTACTTCTTTAGACACCAGATCCGGTGACCTTTGGGACATGGTTTGACCCCCTTAGGGAAGTGCTATCATCATGAAACGTTCAGATCACTTACAACTTAATAGATTCTACCTTCCTGTAATGTTTCAGCCTGATTGGACCTTGTTTTCACACAAATGGACCCAGAATGATGTGAAATTGTGCTTCGTGCAACATAATTCTGGGTGCCATTTACAAACCATAAGTGCTAATGACTCCATTCCTTTTTGTGGTTGTAGGGGCTGTTGATTGGAGTACACTAAAACAAACCTGATCTCTCTAGGACATTCAGAAGCCAAGTTATAAGCCCACAAAGGTGTAACTGGACTACTTCTTTAAATTGACACCAGATCCGGTGACCTTTGGGACATGGTTTGAACCCCTTAGGAAAGTGCTATCATCATGAAACGTTCAGATCACTTACAACTCAATAGATTCTACCTTCCTGTAACATTTCAGCCTGATTGGACCTTGTTTTTACACAAATGAACCCAGAATGATGTGAAATTGTGCTTCGTGCAACATATTTCTGGGTGCCATTTAAAAACCATATGTGCTAATGTCTCCATTCCTTTTTGTGGTTGTAGGGGCTGTTGATTGGAGTACACTAAAACAAACCTGATCGCTCTAGGACATTCAGAAGCCAAGGTTTAAGCCCACAAATGTGTAACTGGACTACTACTTTAAATTGACACCAGATCCGGTGACCTTTGGGACATGGTTTGACCCCCTTAGGAAAGTGCTATCATCATGAAACGTTCAGATCACTTACAACGCAATAGATTCTACCTTCCTGTAACGTTTCAGCCTGATTGGACCTTGTTTTCACACAAAGGAACCCAGAATGATGTGAAATTGTGCTTCGTGCAACATAATTCTGGGTGCCATTTAAAAACCATAAGTCTAATGACTCCATTCCTTTTTGTGGTTGTAGGGGCTGTTGATTGGAGTATACTATAACAAACCTGATCTCTCTAGGACATTCAGAAGCCAAGTTATAAGCCCACAAATTTGTAACTGGACTACTTCTTTAGACACCAGATCCGGTGACCTTTGGGACATGGTTTGACCCCCTTAAGGAAGTGCTATCATCATGAAACGTTCAGATCACTTACAACTCAATAGATTTTACCTTTCTGTAACGTTTCAGCCTGATTGGACCTTGTTTTCACACAAATGGACCCAGAATGATGTGAAATTTTGCTTCGTGCAACATAATTCTGGGTGCCATTAAAAACCATAAGTGCTAATGACTCCATTCCTTTTTGTGGTTGTAGCGGCTGTTGATTGGAGTACACTAAAATAAACCTGATCTCTCTAGGACATTCAGAAGCCAAGTTATAAGCCCACAAATGTGTAACTGGACTACTTCTTTAAAGTGACACCAGGCCCGGTGACCTTTGGGACATGGTTTTACCCCCTATAGGAATGTGCGATCATCTTGAAACGTTCAGATCACTTACAACTCAATAGATTCTACCTTCTTGTAGCGTTTCAGCCTGATTGGACCTTGTTTTCACACAAATGGACCCAGAATGATGTGAAATTGTGCTTCGTGCAACATAATTCTGGGTGCCATTTACAAACCATAAGTGCTAATGACTCCATTCCTTTTTGTGGTTGTAGGGGCTGTTGATTGGAGTACACTAAAACAACCCTGACCTCTCTAGGACATTCAGAAGCCAAGTTATAAGCCCACAAATGTGTAACTGGACTACTTCTTTAAAGTGACACCAGATCCGGTGACCTTTGGGACATGGTTTGACCCCCTTAGGAAAGTGCGATCATCATGAAACGTTCAGATCACTTACAACTCAATAGATTCTACCTTCCTGTATTGTTTCAGCCTGATTGGACCTTGTTTTCACACAAATGAACCCAGAATGATGTGAAATTGTGCTTCGTGCAACATAATTCTGGGTGCCATTTAAAAACCATAAGTGCTAATGTCTCCATTCCTGTTTGTGGTTGTAGGGGCTGTTGATTGGAGCACACTAAAGCAAACCTGATCGCTCTAGGACATTCAGAAGCCAAGTTATAAGCCCACAAATGTGTAACTGGACTACTTCTTTAGACACCAGATCCGGTGACCTTTGGGACATGGTTTGACCCCCTTAGGAAAGTGCTATCATCATGAAACGTTCAGATCACTTACAACTCAATAGATTCTACCTTCCTGTAACGATTCAGCCTGATTGGACCTTGTTTTCACACAAATGAACCCAGAATGATGTGAAATTGTGCTTCGTGCAACATAATTCTGGGTGCCATTTAAAAACCATAAGTGCTAATGTCTCCATTCCTTTTTGTGGTTCTAGGGGCTGTTGATTGGAGTACACTAAAACAAACCTGATCGCTCTAGGACATTCAGAAGCCAAGTTATAAGCCCACAAATGTGTAACTGGACTACTTCTTTAAAGTGACACCAGATCCGGTGACCTTTGAGACATGGTTTGATCCCCTTAGGAAAGTGCTATCATCATGAAACCTTCAGATCACATACAACTCAATAGATTCTACCTTCATGTAACGTTTCAGCCTGATTGGACCTTGTTTTCACACAAATGAACCCAGAATGATGTGAAATTGTGCTTTGTGGAACATAATTCTGGGTGCCATTTAAAAGTCATAAGTGCTAATGACTCCATTCCTTTTTGTGGTTGTAGGGGCTGTTGATTGGAGTACACTAAAACAAACCTGATCGCTCTAGGACCTTCAGAAGCCAAGTTATAAGCCCATAAATATGTAACTGGACTACTTCTTTAAATTGACACCAGATCCGGTGACCTTTGGGACATGGTTTGACCCCCTTAGGAAAGTGCTATCATCATTAAACGTTCAGATCACTTACAACTCAATAGATTCTACCTTCCTGTAACGTTTCAGCCTGATTGGACCTTGTTTTCACACGAATGGACCCAGAATGATGTGAAATAGTGCTTCGTGCAACATAATTCTGGGTGCCATTTACAAACCATAAGTGCTAATGACTCCATTCCTTTTTGTGGTTGTAGGGGCTGTTGATTGGAGTACACTACAATAAACTCGATCTCTCTAGGACATTCAGAAGCCAAGTTATAAGCCCACAAATGTGTAACTGGACTACTTATTTAAATTGACACCAGATCCGGTGACCTTTGGGACATGGTTTGACCCCCTTAGGAAAGTGCTATCATCATTAAACGTTCAGATCACTTACAACTCAATAGATTCTACCTTCCTGTAACGTTTCAGCCTGATTGGACCTTGTTTTCACACAAATGAACCCAGAATGATGTGAAATTGTGCTTCGTGCAAAATAATTCTGGGTGCCATTTACAAACCATAAGTGCTAATGACTCCATTCCTTTTTGTGGTTGTAGGGGCTGTAGATTGGAGTACACTAAAACAAATCTAACCTCTCTAGGACATTCAGAAGCCAAGTTATAAGCCCACAAAGGTGTAACTGGACTACTTCTTTAAATTGACACCAGATCCGGTGACCTTTGGGGCATGGTTTGACCCCCTTAGGAAAGTGCTATCATCATGAAATGTTCAGATCACTTACAACTCAATAGATTCTACCTTCTTGTAACGTTTCAGCCTGATTGGACCTTGTTTTCACACAAATGGACCCAGAATGATGTGAAATAGTGCTTCGTGCAACATAATTCTGGGTGCCATTTACAAACCATAAGTGCTAATGACTCCATTCCTTTTTGTGGTTGTAGGGGCTGTTGATTGGAGTACACTAAAATAAACTTGATCTCTCTAGGACATTCAGAAGCCAAGTTATAAGCCCACACATGTGTAACTGGACTACTTCTTTAAATTGACACCAGATCCGGTGACCTTTGGGACATGGTTTGACCCCCTTAGGAAAGTGCTATCATCATGAAATGTTCAGATCACTTACAACTCAATAGATTCTACCTTCCTGTAACGTTTCAGCCTGATTGGACCTTGTTTTCACACAAATGGACCCAGAATGATGTGAAATAGTGCTTTGTGCAACATAATTCTGGGTGCCATTTACAAACCACAAGTGATAATGACTCCATTCCTTTTTGTGGTTGTAGGGGCTGTTGATTGGAGTACACTAAAATAAACCTGATCTCTCTAGGACATTCAGAAGCCAAGTTATAAGCCCACAAATGTGTAACTGGACTACTTCTTTAAATTGACACCAGATCCGGTGACCTTTGGGACATGGTTTGACCCCCTTAGGAAAGTGCTATCATCATGAAACGTTCAGATCACTTACAACTCAATAGATTCTACCTTCCTGTAACGTTTCAGCCTGATTGGACCTTGTTTTCACACAAATGAACCCAGAATGATGTGAAAGTGTGCTTCGTGCAACATAATTCTGGGTGCCATTTAAAAACCATAAGTGCTAATGACTCCATTCCTCTTTGGGGTAATGGGGGCTGTTAACTGGAGTACTCTAAAACAAACCTGACCTCTCTAGGATATTCAGAAGCCAAGTTATAAGCCCACAAATGTGTAACTGGACTACTTCTTTAAAGTGACACCAGGTCCGGTGACCTTTGGGACATGGTTTGACCCCCTATAGGAATGTGCGATCATCATGAAACGTTCAGATCACTTACAACTCAATAGATTCTACCTTCTTGTAACGTTTCAGCCTGATTGGACCTTGTTTTCACACAAATGGACCCAGAATGAAGTGAAATTGTGCTTCGTGCAACATAATTCTGGGTGCCATTTACAAACCATAAGTGCTAATGACTCCATTCCTTTTTGTGGTTGTAGGGGCTGTTGATTGGAGTACACTAAAACAAACCTAACCTCTCTAGGACATTCAGAAGCCAAGTTATAAGCCCACAAATGTGTAACTGGACTACTTCTTTAAAGTGACACCAGGCCCGGTGACTTTTGGGACATGGTTTGACCCCCTATAGGAATGTGCGATCATCAAGAAACGTTCAGATCACTTACAACTCAATAGATTCTACCTTCTTGTAACGTTTCAGCCTGATTGGACCTTGTTTTCACACAAATGAACCCAGAATGATGTGAAATTGTGCTTCGTGCAACATAATTCTGGGTGCCATTTACAAACCATAAGTGCTAATGACTCCATTCCGTTTTGTGGTTGTAGGGGCTGTTGATTGGAGTACACTAAAACAAACCTAACCTCTCTAGGACATTCAGAAGCCAAGTTATAAGCCCACAAAGATGTAACTGGACTACTTCTTTAAAGTGACACAAGGCCCGGTGACCTTTGGGACATGGTTTTATCCCCTATAGGAATGTGCGATCATCTTGAAACATTCAGATCACTTACAACTCAATAGATTCTACCTTCTTATAGCGTTTCAGCCTGATTGGACCTTGTTTTCACACAAATGGACCCAGAATGAAGTGAAATTGTGCTTCGTGCAACATAATTCTGGGTGCCATTTACAAACCAAAAGTGCTAATGACTCCATTCCTTTTTGTGGTTGTAGGGGCTGTTGATTGGAGTACACTAAAACAAACCTGATCTCTCTAGGACATTCAGAAGCCAAGTTATAAGCCCACAAATGTGTAACTGGACTACTTCTTTAAATTGACACCAGATCCGGTGACCTTTGGGACATGGTTTGACCCCCTTAGGAAAGTGCTATCATCATGAAACGTTCAGATCTCTTACAACTCAATAGATTCTACCTTCTTGTAACGTTTCAGCCTGATTGGACCTTGTTTTCACACAAATGGACCCAGAATGATGTGAAATTGTGCTTCGTGCAACATAATTCTGGGTGCCATTTAGAAACCATAAGTGCTAATGACTCCATTCCTTTTTGTGGTTGTAGGGGCTGTTGATTGGAGTACACTAAAACAAAACTGACCGCTCTAGGACATTCAGAAGCCAAGTTATAAGCCCACAAATGTGTAACTGGACTAATTCTTTAAAGTGACACCAGATCCGGTGACCTTTGCGACATGGTTTGACCCCCTTAGGAAAGTGCTATCATCATGAAACGTTCAGATCACTTACAACTCAATAGATTCTACCTTCCTGTAACGTTTCTGCCTGATTGGACCTTGTTTTCACACAAATGAACCCAGAATGATGTGAAATTGTGCTTCGTGCAGCATAATTCTGTGTGCCATTTACAAACCATAAGTGCTAATGACTCCATTCCTTTTTGTGGTTGTAGGGGCTGTTGATTGGAGTACATTAAAACAAACCTGATCTCTCTAGGACATTCAGAAGCGAAGTTATAAGCCTACAAAGATGTAACTGGACTACTTCTTTAAAGTGACACCAGGCCCGGTGACCTTTGGGACATGGTTTTACCCCCTATAGGAATGTGCGATCATCTTGAAACGTTCAGATACCTTACAACTCAATAGATTCTACCTTCCTGTAACGTTTCAGCCTGATTGGACCTTGTTTTCACACAAATGGACCCAGAATGATGTGAAATTGTGCTTCGTGCAACATAATTCTGGGTGCCATTTAAGAACCATAAGTGCTAATGACTCCATTCCTTTTTGTGGTTGTGGGGGCTGTTGATTGGAGTACACTAAAACAACCCTGATCTCTCTAGGACATTCAGAAGCCAAGTTATAAGCCCACAAAGGTGTAACTGGACTACTTCTTTAAAGTGACACCAGGCCCGGTGACCTTTGGGACATGGTTTGACCCCCTATAGGAAAGTGCTATCATCATGAAACGTTCAGATCACTTACAACTCAATAGATTCTACCTTCCTGTAACGTTTCTGCCTGATTGGACCTTGTTTTCACACAAATGAACCCAGAATGATGTGAAATTTTGCTTCGTGCAACATAATTCTGGGTTCCATTTACAAACCATAAGTGCGAATGACTCCATTCCTTTTTATGGTTGTAGGGGCTGTTGATTGGAGTACATTAAAACAAACCTGACCTCTCCAGGACATTCAGAAGCCAAGTTATAAGCCCACAAATGTGTAACTGGACTACTACTTTAAATTGACACCAGATCCGGTGACATTTGGGACATGGTTTGACCCCCTTAGGAAAGTGCTATCATCATGAAACGTTCAGATCACTTACAACTCAATAGATTCTACCTTTCTGTAACGTTTCAGCCTGATTGGACCTTGTTTTCACACAAATGAACCCAGAATGATGTGAAATTGTGCTTCGTGCAACATAATTCTGGGTGCCATTTAAAAACCATAAGTGCTAATGACTCCATTCCTTTTTGTGGTTGTAGGGGCTGTTGATTGGAGTATACTAAAACAAACCTGATCTCTCTAGGACATTCAGAAGCCAAGTTATAAGCCCACAAATGTGTAACTGGACTACTTCTTTAGACACCAGATCCGGTGACCTTTGGGACATGGTTTGACCCCCTTAGGGAAGTGCTATCATCATGAAACCTTCAGATCACTTACATTTTAATAGATTCTACCTTCCTGTAATGTTTCAGCCTGACTGGACCTTGTTTTCACACAAATGGACCCAGAATGATGTGAAATTGTGCTTCGTGCAACATAATTCTGGGTGCCATTTACAAACCATAAGTGCTAATGACTCCATTCCTTTTTGTGGTTGTAGGGGCTGTTGATTGGAGTACTCTAAAACAAACCTGATCTCTCTAGGACATTCAGAAGCCAAGTTATAAGCCCACAAATGTGTAACTGGACTACTTCTTTAAATTGACACCAGATCCGGTGACCTTTGGGACATGGTTTGACCCCCTTAGGAAAGTGCTATCATCATGAAACGTTCAGATCACTTACAACTCAATAGATTCTACCTTCCTGTAACGTTTCAGCCTGATTGGACCTTGTTTTCACACAAATGAACCCAGAATGATGTGAAATTGTGCTTCGTGCAGCATAATTCTGGGTGCCATTTAAAAACCATAAGTGCTAATGACTCCATTCCTTTTTGTGGTTGTAGGGGCTGTTGATTGGAGTACACTAAAACAAACCTGATCGCTCTAGGACATTCAGAAGCCAAGTTATAAGCCCACAAATGTGTAACTGGACTACTTCTTTAAATTGACACCAGATCCGGTGACCTTTGGGACATGGTTTGACCCCCTTAGGAAAGTGCTATCATCATGAAACGTTCAGATCACTTACAACGCAATAGATTCTACCTTCCTGTAACGTTTCAGCCTGATTGGACCTTGTTTTCACACAAATGAACCCAGAATGATGTGAAATTGTGCTTCGTGCAACATAATTCTGGGTGCCATTTAAAAACCATAAGTCTAATGACTCCATTCCTTTTTGTGGTTGTAGGGGCTGTTGATTGGAGTATACTAAAACAAACCTGATCTCTCTAGGACATTCAGAAGCCAAGTTATAAGCCCACAAATTTTTAACTGGACTACTTCTTTAGACACCAGATCCGGTGACCTTTGGGACATGGTTTGACCCCCTTAGGAAAGTGCTATCATCATGAAACGTTCAGATCACTTACAACAATAGATTCTACCTTCCTGTAACGTTTCAGCCTGATTGGACCTTGTTTTCACACAAATGAACCCAGAATGATGTGAAATTGTGCTTTGTGCAACATAATTCTGGGTGCCATTTAAAAACCATAAGTGCTAATGTCTCCATTCCTTTTTGTGGTTGTAGGGGCTGTTGATTAGAGAACACTAAAACAAACCTAACCTCTCTAGGACATTCAGAAGCCAAGTTATAAGCCCACAAAGGTGTAACTGGACTACTTCTTTAAATTGACACCAGATCCGGTGACCTTTGGGACATGGTTTGACCCCCTTAGGAAAGTGCTATCATCATGAAACGTTCAGATCACTTACAACTCAATAGATTCTACCTTCGTGTAACGTTTCAGCCTGATTGGACCTTGTTTTCACACAAATGAACCCAGAATGATGTGAAATTGTGCTTCGTGCAACATAATTCTGGGTGCCATTTAAAAACCATAAGTGCTAATGACTCCATTCCTTTTTGTGGTTGTAGGGGCTGTTGATTGGAGTACACTAAAACAAACCTGATCGCTCTAGGACATTCAGAAGCCAAGTTATAAGCCCACAAATGTGTAACTGGACTACTTCTTTAAATTGACACCAGATCCGGTGACCTTTGGGACATGGTTTGACCCCCTTAGGAAAGTGCTATCATCATGAAACGTTCAGATCACTTACAACGCAATAGATTCTACCTTCCTGTAACGTTTCAGCCTGATTGGACCTTGTTTTCACACAAATGAACCCAGAATGATGTGAAATTGTGCTTCGTGCAACATAATTCTGGGTGCCATTTAAAAACCATAAGTCTAATGACTCCATTCCTTTTTGTGGTTGTAGGGGCTGTTGATTGGAGTATACTAAAACAAACCTGATCTCTCTAGGACATTCAGAAGCCAAGTTATAAGCCCACAAATTTTTAACTGGACTACTTCTTTAGACACCAGATCCGGTGACCTTTGGGACATGGTTTGACCCCCTTAGGAAAGTGCTATCATCATGAAACGTTCAGATCACTTACAACAATAGATTCTACCTTCCTGTAACGTTTCAGCCTGATTGGACCTTGTTTTCACACAAATGAACCCAGAATGATGTGAAATTGTGCTTTGTGCAACATAATTCTGGGTGCCATTTAAAAACCATAAGTGCTAATGTCTCCATTCCTTTTTGTGGTTCTAGGGGCTGTTGATTGGAGTACACTAAAACAAACCTGATCTCTCTAGGACATTCAGAAGCCAAGTTATAAGCCCACACACAAAGATGTAACTGGACTACTTCTTTAAAGTGACACTTGGCCCGGTGACCTTTGGGACATGGTTTGACCCCCTATAGGAATGTGCGATCATCTTGAAACGTTCAGATCACTTACAACTCAATAGATTCTACCTTCTTGTAACGTTTCAGCCGGATTGGACCTTGTTTTCACACAAATTGACCCAGAATCATGTGAAATTGTGCTTAGTGCAGCATAATTCTGGGTGCCATTTAAGAACCATAAGTGCTAATGACTCCATTCCTTTTTGTGGTTGTAGGGGCTGTTGATTGGAGTACACTAAAATAAACCTGATCTCTCTAGGACATTCAGAAGCCAAGTTATAAGCCCACAAATGTGTAACTGGACTACTTCTTTAAATTGACACCAGATCTGGTGACCTTTGGGACATGGTTTGACCCCCTATAGGAAAGCGCTATCATCATGAAACGTTCAGATCACTTACAACTCAATAGATTCTAGCTTCCAGTAACGTTTCAGCCTGATTGGACCTTGTTTTCACACAAATGAACCCAGAATGATGTGAAATTGTGCTTCGTGCAAAATAATTCTGGGTGCCATTTACAAACCATAAGTGCTAATGACTCCATTCCTTTTTGTGGTTGTAGGGGCTGTTGATTGGAGTACACTGAAACAAACCTAACCTCTCTAGGACATTTAGAAGCCAAGTTATAAGCCCACAAATGTGTAACTGGACTACTTCTTTAAATTGACACCAGATCCGGTGACCTTTGGGACATGGTTTGACCCCCTTAGGAAAGTGCTATCATCATGAAACGTTCGGATCACTTACAACTCAATAGATTCTACCTTCTTGTAACGTTTCAGCCTGATTGGACCTTGTTTTCACACAAATGGACCCAGAATGATGTGAAATTGTGCTTCGTGCAACATAATTCTGTGTGCCATTTACAAACCATAAGTGCTAATGACTCCATTCCTTTTTGTGGTTGTAGGGGCTGTTGATTGGAGTACATTAAAACAAACCTGATCTCTCTAGGACATTCAGAAGCCAAGTTATAAGCCTACAAAGATGTAACTGGACTACTTCTTTAAAGTGACACCAGGCCCGGTGACCTTTGGGACATGGTTTTACCCCCTATAGGAATGTGCGATCATCTTGAAACGTTCAGATCACTTACAACTCAATAGATTTTACCTTCCTGTAACGTTTCAGCCTGATTGGACCTTGTTTTCACACAAATGGACCCAGAATGATGTGAAATTGTGCTTCGTGCAACATAATTCTGGGTGCCATTTAAGAACCATAAGTGCTAATGACTCCATTCCTTTTTGTGGTTGTGGGGGCTGTTGATTGGAGTACACTAAAACAACCCTGATCTCTCTAGGACATTCAGAAGCCAAGTTATAAGCCCACAAAGGTGTAACTGGACTACTTCTTTAAAGTGACACCAGGCCCGGTGACCTTTGGGACATGGTTTGACCCCCTATAGGAAAGCGCTATCATCATGAAACGTTCAGATCACTTACAACTCAATAGATTCTAGCTTCCAGTAACGTTTCAGCCTGATTGGACCTTGTTTTCACACAAATGAACCCAGAATGATGTGAAATTGTGCTTCGTGCAAAATAATTCTGGGTGCCATTTACAAACCATAAGTGCTAATGACTCCATTCCTTTTTGTGGTTGTAGGGGCTGTTGATTGGAGTACACTAAAACAAACCTAACCTCTCTAGGACATTCAGAAGCCAAGTTATAAGCCCACAAATGTGTAACTGGACTACTTCTTTAAATTGACACCAGATCCGGTGACCTTTGGGACATGGTTTGACCCCCTTAGGAAAGTGCTACCATCATGAAACGTTCGGATCACTTACAACTCAATAGATTCTACCTTCTTGTAACGTTTCAGCCTGATTGGACCTTGTTTTCACACAAATGGACCCAGAATGATGTGAAATTGTGCTTCGTGCAACATAATTCTGTGTGCCATTTACAAACCATAAGTGCTAATGACTCCATTCCTTTTTGTGGTTGTAGGGGCTGTTGATTGGAGTGCATTAAAACAAACCTGATCTCTCTAGGACATTCAGAAGCCAAGTTATAAGCCCACAAATGTGTAACTGGACTACTTCTTTAAATTGACACCAGATCTGGTGACCTTTGGGACATGGTTTGACCCCCTATAGGAAAGCGCTATCATCATGAAACGTTCAGATCACTTACAACTCAATAGATTCTAGCTTCCAGTAACGTTTCAGCCTGATTGGACCTTGTTTTCACACAAATGAACCCAGAATGATGTGAAATTGTGCTTCGTGCAAAATAATTCTGGGTGCCATTTACAAACCATAAGTGCTAATGACTCCATTCCTTTTTGTGGTTGTAGGGGCTGTTGATTGGAGTACACTAAAACAAACCTAACCTCTCTAGGACATTCAGAAGCCAAGTTATAAGCCCACAAATGTGTAACTGGACTACTTCTTTAAATTGACACCAGATCCGGTGACCTTTGGGACATGGTTTGACCCCCTTAGGAAAGTGCTATCATCATGAAACGTTCGGATCACTTACAACTCAATAGATTCTACCTTCTTGTAACGTTTCAGCCTGATTGGACCTTGTTTTCACACAAATGGACCCAGAATGATGTGAAATTGTGCTTCGTGCAACATAATTCTGTGTGCCATTTACAAACCATAAGTGCTAATGACTCCATTCCTTTTTGTGGTTGTAGGGGCTGTTGATTGGAGTACTTTAAAACAAACCTGATCTCTCTAGGACATTCAGAAGCCAAGTTATAAGCCTACAAAGATGTAACTGGACTACTTCTTTAAAGTGACACCAGGCCCGGTGACCTTTGGGACATGGTTTTACCCCCTATAGGAATGTGCGATCATCTTGAAACGTTCAGATCACTTACAACTCAATAGATTTTACCTTCCTGTAACGTTTCAGCCTGATTGGACCTTGTTTTCACACAAATGGACCCAGAATGATGTGAAATTGTGCTTCGTGCAACATAATTCTGGGTGCCATTTAAGAACCATAAGTGCTAATGACTCCATTCCTTTTTGTGGTTGTGGGGACTGTTGATTGGAGTACACTAAAACAACCCTGATCTCTCTAGAACATTCAGAAGCCAAGTTATAAGCCCACAAAGGTGTAACTGGACTACTTCTTTAAAGTGACACCAGGCCCGGTGACCTTTGGGACATGGTTTGACCCCCTATAGGAAAGTGCTATCATCATGAAACGTTCAGATCACTTACAACTCAATAGATTCTACCTTCCTGTAACGTTTCAGCCTGATTGGACCTTGTTTTCACACAAATGAACCCAGAATGATGTGAAATTTTGCTTCGTGCAACATAATTCTGGGTGCCATTTACAAACCATAAGTGCTAATGACTCCATTCCTTTTTGTGGTTGTAGGGGCTGTTGATCGGAGTACATTAAAACAAACCTGACCTCTCCAGGACATTCAGAAGCCAAGTTATAAGCCCACAAATGTGTAACTGGACTACTACTTTAAATTGACACCAGATCCGGTGACATTTGGGACATGGTTTGACCCCCTTAGGAAAGTGCTATCATCATGAAACGTTCAGATCACTTACAACTCAATAGATTCTACCTTTTTGTAACGTTTCAGCCTGATTGGACCTTGTTTTCACACAAATGAACCCAGAATGATGTGAAATTGTGCTTCGTGCAACATAATTCTGGGTGCCATTTAAAAACCATAAGTGCTAATGACTCCATTCCTTTTTGTGGTTGTAGGGGCTGTTGATTGGAGTATACTAAAACAAACCTGATCTCTCTAGGACATTCAGAAGCCAAGTTATAAGCCCACAAATGTGTAACTGGACTACTTCTTTAGACACCAGATCCGGTGACCTTTGGGACATGGTTTGACCCCCTTAGGGAAGTGCTATCATCATGAAACCTTCAGATCACTTACATTTTAATAGATTCTACCTTCCTGTAATGTTTCAGCCTGACTGGACCTTGTTTTCACACAAATGGACCCAGAATGATGTGAAATTGTGCTTCGTGCAACATAATTCTGGGTGCCATTTACAAACCATAAGTGCTAATGACTCCATTCCTTTTTGTGGTTGTAGGGGCTGTTGATTGGAGTACTCTAAAACAAACCTGATCTCTCTAGGACATTCAGAAGCCAAGTTATAAGCCCACAAATGTGTAACTGGACTACTTCTTTAAATTGACACCAGATCCGGTGACCTTTGGGACATGGTTTGACCCCCTTAGGAAAGTGCTATCATCATGAAACGTTCAGATCACTTACAACTCAATAGATTCTACCTTCCTGTAACGTTTCAGCCTGATTGGACCTTGTTTTCACACAAATGAACCCAGAATGATGTGAAATTGTGCTTCGTGCAACATAATTCTGGGTGCCATTTAAAAACCATAAGTGCTAATGACTCCATTCCTTTTTGTGGTTGTAGGGGCTGTTGATTGGAGTACACTAAAACAAACCTGATCGCTCTAGGACATTCAGAAGCCAAGTTATAAGCCCACAAATGTGTAACTGGACTACTTCTTTAAATTGACACCAGATCCGGTGACCTTTGGGACATGGTTTGACCCCCTTAGGAAAGTGGTATCATCATGAAACGTTCAGATCACTTACAACGCAATAGATTCTACCTTCCTGTAACGTTTCAGCCTGATTGGACCTTGTTTTCACACAAATGAACCCAGAATGATGTGAAATTGTGCTTCGTGCAACATAATTCTGGGTGCCATTTAAAAACCATAAGTCTAATGACTCCATTCCTTTTTGTGGTTGTAGGGGCTGTTGATTGGAGTATACTAAAACAAACCTGATCTCTCTAGGACATTCAGAAGCCAAGTTATAAGCCCACAAATTTGTAACTGGACTACTTCTTTAGACACCAGATCCGGTGACCTTTGGGACATGGTTTGACCCCCTTAGGAAAGTGCTATCATCATGAAACGTTCAGATCACTTACAACAATAGATTCTACCTTCCTGTAACGTTTCAGCCTGATTGGACCTTGTTTTCACACAAATGAACCCAGAATGATGTGAAATTGTGCTTTGTGCAACATAATTCTGGGTGCCATTTAAAAACCATAAGTGCTAATGTCTCCATTCCTTTTTGTGGTTCTAGGGGCTGTTGATTGGAGTACACTAAAACAAACCTGATCTCTCTAGGACATTCAGAAGCCAAGTTATAAGCCCACACACAAAGATGTAACTGGACTACTTCTTTAAAGTGACACTTGGCCCGGTGACCTTTGGGACATGGTTTGACCCCCTATAGGAATGTGCGATCATCTTGAAACGTTCAGATCACTTACAACTCAATAGATTCTACCTTCTTGTAGCGTTTCAGCCGGATTGGACCTTGTTTTCACACAAATTGACCCAGAATCATGTGAAATTGTGCTTAGTGCTGCATAATTCTGGGTGCCATTTAAGAACCATAAGTGCTAATGACTCCATTCCTTTTTTTGGTTGTAGGGGCTGTTGATTGGAGTGCAAGAAAATAAACCTGATCTCTCTAGGACATTCAGAAGCCAAGTTATAAGCCCACAAATGTGTAACTGGACTACTTCTTTAAATTGACACCAGATCCGGTGACCTTTGGGACATGGTTTGACCCCCTATAGGAATGTGCGATCATCTTGAAACGTTCAGATCACTTACAACTCAATAGATTCTACCTTCCTGTAACGTTTCAGCCTGATTGGACCTTGTTTTCACACAAATGGACCCAGAATGATGTGAAATTGTGCTTCGTGCAACATAATTCTGGGTGCCATTTAAGAACCATAAGTGCTAATGACTCCATTCCTTTTTGTGGTTGTGGGGGCTGTTGATTGGAGTACACTAAAACAACCCTGATCTCTCTAGGACATTCAGAAGCCAAGTTATAAGCCCACAAAGGTGTAACTGGACTACTTCTTTAAAGTGACACCAGGCCCGGTGACCTTTGGGACATGGTTTGACCCCCTATAGGAAAGTGCTATCATCATGAAACGTTCAGATCACTTACAACTCAATAGATTCTACCTTCCTGTAACGTTTCTGCCTGATTGGACCTTGTTTTCACACAAATGAACCCAGAATGATGTGAAATTTTGCTTCGTGCAACATAATTCTGGGTGCCATTTACAAACCATAAGTGCTAATGACTCCATTCCTTTTTGTGGTTGTAGGGGCTGTTGATCGGAGTACATTAAAACAAACCTGACCTCTCCAGGACATTCAGAAGCCAAGTTATAAGCCCACAAATGTGTAACTGGACTACTACTTTAAATTGACACCAGATCCGGTGACATTTGGGACATGGTTTGACCCCCTTAGGAAAGTGCTATCATCATGAAACGTTCAGATCACTTACAACTCAATAGATTCTACCTTTCTGTAACGTTTCAGCCTGATTGGACCTTGTTTTCACACAAATGAACCCAGAATGATGTGAAATTGTGCTTCGTGCAACATAATTCTGGGTGCCATTTAAAAACCATAAGTGCTAATGACTCCATTCCTTTTTGTGGTTGTAGGGGCTGTTGATTGGAGTATACTAAAACAAACCTGATCTCTCTAGGACATTCAGAAGCCAAGTTATAAGCCCACAAATGTGTAACTGGACTACTTCTTTAGACACCAGATCCGGTGACCTTTGGGACATGGTTTGACCCCCTTAGGGAAGTGCTATCATCATGAAACCTTCAGATCACTTACATTTTAATAGATTCTACCTTCCTGTAATGTTTCAGCCTGATTGGACCTTGTTTTCACACAAATGGACCCAGAATGATGTGAAATTGTGCTTCGTGCAACATAATTCTGGGTGCCATTTACAAACCATAAGTGCTAATGACTCCATTCCTTTTTGTGGTTGTAGGGGCTGTTGATTGGAGTACACTAAAACAAACCTGATCTCTCTAGGACATTCAGAAGCCAAGTTATAAGCCCACAAATGTGTAACTGGACTACTTCTTTAAATTGACACCAGATCCGGTGAACTTTGGGACATGGTTTGACCCCCTTAGGAAAGTGCTATCATCATGAAACGTTCAGATCACTTACAACTCAATAGATTCTACCTTCCTGTAACGTTTCAGCCTAATTGGACCTTGTTTTCACACAAATGAACCCAGAATGATGTGAAATTGTGCTTCGTGCAACATAATTCTGGGTGCCATTTAAAAACCATAAGTGCTAATGACTCCATTCCTTTTTGTGGTTGTAGGGGCTGTTGATTGGAGTACACTAAAACAAACCTGATCGCTCTAGGACATTCAGAAGCCAAGTTATAAGCCCACAAATGTGTAACTGGACTACTTCTTTAAATTGACACCAGATCCGGTGACCTTTGGGACATGGTTTGACCCCCTTAGGAAAGTGCTATCATCATGAAACGTTCAGATAACTTACAACGCAATAGATTCTACCTTCCTGTAACGTTTCAGCCTGATTGGACCTTGTTTTCACACAAATGAACCCAGAATGATGTGAAATTGTGCTTCGTGCAACATAATTCTGGGTGCCATTTAAAAACCATGAGTCTAATGACTCCATTCCTTTTTGTGGTTGTAGGGGCTGTTGATTGGAGTATACTAAAACAAACCTGATCTCTCTAGGACATTCAGAAGCCAAGTTATAAGCCCACAAATTTGTAACTGGACTACTTCTTTAGACACCAGATCCGGTGACCTTTGGGACATGGTTTGACCCCCTTAGGAAAGTGCTATCATCATGAAACGTTCAGATCACTTACAACAAGAGATTCTACCTTCCTGTAACGTTTCAGCCTGATTGGACCTTGTTTTCACACAAATGAACCCAGAATGATGTGAAATTGTGCTTCGTGCAACATAATTCTGGGTGCCATTTAAAAACCATAAGTGCTAATGTCTCCATTCCTTTTTGTGGTTCTAGGGGCTGTTGATTGGAGTACACTAAAACAAACCTGATCTCTCTAGGACATTCAGAAGCCAAGTTATAAGCCTACACACAAAGATGTAACTGGACTACTTCTTTAAAGTGACACTTGGCCCGGTGACCTTTGGGACATGGTTTGAGCCCCTATAAGAATGTGCGATCATCTTGAAACGTTCAGATCACTTACAACTCAATAGATTCTACCTTCTTGTAGCGTTTCAGCCGGATTGGACCTTGTTTTCACACAAATTGACCCAGAATCATGTGAAATTGTGCTTAGTGCAGCATAATTCTGGTTGCCATTTAAGAACCATAAGTGCTAATGACTCCATTCCTTTTTGTGGTTGTAGGGGCTGTTGATTGGAGTACACTAAAATAAACCTGATCTCTCTAGGACATTCAGAAGCCAAGTTATAAGCCCACAAATGTGTAACTGGACTACTTCTTTAAATTGACACCAGATCCGGTGACCTTTGGGACATGGTTTGACCCCCTTAGGAAAGCGCTATCATCATGAAACGTTCAGATCACTTACAACTCAATAGATTCTAGCATCCAGTAACGTTTCAGCCTGATTGGACCTTGTTTTCACACAAATGAACCCAGAATGATGTGAAATTGTGCTTCGTGCAAAATAATTCTGGGTGCCATTTACAAACCATAAGTGCTAATGACTCCATTCATTTTTGTGGTTGTAGGGGCTGTTGATTGGAGTACACTAAAACAAACCTAACCTCTCTAGGACATTCAGAAGCCAAGTTATAAGCCCACAAAGGTGTAACTGGACTACTTCTTTAAAGTGACACTTGGCCCGGTGACCTTTGGGACATGGTTTGACCCCCTATAGGAATGTGCGATCATCTTGAAACGTTCAGATCACTTACAACTCAATAGATTCTACCTTCTTGTAGCGTTTCAGCCGGATTGGACCTTGTTTTCACACAAATTGACCCAGAATGATGTGAAATTGTGCTTCGTGCAACATAATTCTGGGTGCCACTTACAAACCATAAGTGCTAATGACTCCATTCATTTTTGTGGTTGTAGGGGCTGTTGATTGGAGTACATTAAAACAAACCTGATCTCTCTAGGACATTCAGAAGCCAAGTTATAAGCCCACAAATGTGTAACTGGACTACTTCTTTAAATTGACACCAGATCCAGTGACCTTTGGGAGATGGTTTGACCCCCTTAGGAAAGTGCTATCATCATGAAACGTTCAGATCACTTACAACTCAATAGATTCTACCTTCCTGTAACGTTTCAGCCTGATTGGACCTTGTTTTCACACAAATGGACCCAGAATGATGTGAAATTGTGCTTTGTGCAACATAATTCTGGGTGCCATTTAAAAACCATAAGTGCTAATGACTCCATTCCTTTTTGTGGTTGTAGGGGCTGTTGATTGGAGTACACTAAAATAAACCTGATCTCTCTAGGACATTCAGAAGCCAAGTTATAAGCCCACAAATGTGTAACTGGACTACTTCTTTAGACACCAGATCCGGTGACCTTTGGGACATGGTTTGACCCCCTTAGGAAAGTGCTATCATCATGAAACGTTCAGATCACTTACAACAATAGATTCTACCTTCCTGTAACGTTTCAGCCTGATTGGACCTTGTTTTCACACAAATGAACCCAGAATGATGTGAAATTGTGCTTCGTGCAACATAATTCTGGGTGCCATTTAAAAACCATAAGTGCTAATGTCTCCATTCCTTTTGTGGTTCTAGGGGCTGTTGATTGGAGTACACTAAAACAAACCTGATCTCTCTAGGACATTCAGAAGCCAAGTTATAAGCCCACAAATGTGTAACTGGACTACTTCTTTAAAGTGACACCAGGCCCGGTGACCTTTGGGACATGGTTTGACCCCCTTAGGAAAGTGCTATCATCATGAAACATTCATATCACTTACAACTCAATAGATTCTACTTTCCTGTAACGTTTCAGCCTGATTGTACCTTGTTTTCACACAAATGAACCCAGAATGATGTGAAATTGTGCTTCGTGCAACATAATTCTGGGTGCCATTTACAAACCATAAGTGCTAATGACTCCATTCCTTTTTGTGGTTGTAGGGGCTGTTGATTGGAGTACACTAAAACAAACCTGATCTCTCTAGGACATTCAGAAGCCAAGTTATAAGCCCACAAAGGTGTAACTGGACAACTTCTTTAAAGTGACACCAGGCCCGGTGACCTTTGGGACATGGTTTTACCCCCTATAAGAATGTGCGATCATCTTGAAACCTTCAGATCACTTACAACTCAATAGATTCTACCTTCTTGTAGCGTTTCAGCCTGATTGGACCTTGTTTTCACACAAATGGACCCAGAATGATGTGAAATTGTGCTTCGTGCAACATAATTCTGGGTGCCATTTACAAACCATAAGTGCTAATGACTCCATTCCTTTTTGTGGTTGTAGGGGCTGTTGATTGGAGTACATTAAAACAAACCTGATCTCTCTAGGACATTCAGAAGTCAAGTTATAAGCCCACAAATGTGTAACTGGACTACTACTTTAAATTGACACCAGATCCGGTGACCTTTGGGACATGGTTTGACCCCCTTAGGAAAGTGCTATCATCATGAAACATTCAGATCACTTACAACTCAATAGATTCTACCTTCCTGTAACGTTTCAGCCTGATTGGACCTTGTTTTTAGCCTAGTGAACTAGACCAAATTCTTGCTTTGCAAAGAATGGTCTAGGCATGCTCCATTGGAACCACAGCAGCTCCTACCAGGACTCTGGCTAGCCAATCACAGCTCTCTAGAGGGGTTTCAAACACATAAAGAGCTGTGATTGGTCCATAATGGTGGGCCAATCATAGTGCTCTATCTGCTTAGTGAACAAATCACAGAGCTTTATCTGCTTTGTGGGCCAATCAGGGCACTCTATTTGCCTGGTGGGTGGGATGATGCAACAGAGTGAAACAAGAGTATGTCACATTCATTGTCCAGTGGAATGCGGAGATCATTTGAAAGACAACGGTAGAACCCGCCCCACAACCGAGAGCCGTCAGTGAAGCGTGGCCAGACTAAATAATACATTTATTTAGTCTGGCTTGCCAGGCTACCTTGTTTTCACACAAATGAACCCAGAATGATGTGAAATTGTGCTTCGTGCAACATAATTCTGGGTGCCATTTACAAACCATAAGTGCTAATGACTCCATTCCTTTTTGTGGTTGTAGGGGCTGTTGATTAGAGAACACTAAAACAAACCTAACCTCTCTAGGACATTCAGAAGCCACGTTATAAGCCCACAAAGGTGTAACTGGACTACTTCTTTAAAGTGACACCAGGCCCGGTGACCTTTGGGACATGGTTTTACCCCCTATAGGAATGAGCGATCATCTTGAAACGTTCAGATCACTTACAACTCAATAGATTCTACCTTCTTGTAGCGTTTCAGCCTGATTGGACCTTGTTTTCACACAAATGGACCCAGAATGATGTGAAATTGTTCTTCCTGCAACATAATTCTGGGTGTCATTTACAAACCTTAAGTGCTAATGACTCCATTCCTTTTTGTGGTTGTAGGGGCTGTTGATTGGAGTACACTAAAACAAACCTGATACGTCTAGGACATTCAGAAGCCAAGTTATAAGCCCACAAATGTGTAACTGGACTACTTCTTTAAATTGACACCAGATCCGGTGACCTTTGGGACATGGTTTGACCCCCTTAGGAAAGTGCTCTCATCATGAAACGTTCAGATCACTTACAACTCAATAGATTCTACCTTCCTGTAACGTTTCAGCCTGATTGGACCTTGTTTCCACACAAATGAACCCAGAATGATGTGAAATTGTGCTTCGTGCAACATAATTCTGGGTGCCATTTACAAACCATAAGTGCTAATGACTCCATTCCTTTTTGTGGTTTTAGGGGCTGTTGATTGGAGTACACTAAAACAAACTAACCTCTCTAGGACATTCAGAAGCCAAGTTATAAGCCCAAAAGGTGTAACTGGACTACTACTTTAAAGTGACACCAGGCCCGGTGACCTTTGGGACATGGTTTTACCCCCTATAGGAATGTGCGATCATCTTGAAATGTTCAGATCACTTACAACTCAATAGATTCTACCTTCTTGTAGCGTTTCAGCCTGATTGGACCTTGTTTTCACACAAATGGACCCAGAATGATGTGAAATTGTGCTTCGTGCAACATAATTCTGGGTGCCATTTACAAACCATAAGTGCTAATGACTCCATTCCTTTTTGTGGTTGTAGGGGCTGTTGATTGTAGTACACTAAAACAAACCTGATCTCTCTAGGACATTCAGAAGCCAAGTTATAAGCCCACAAATGTGTAACTGGACTACTTCTTTAAATTGACAACAGATCCGGTGACATTTGGGACATGGTTTGACCCCCTTAGGAAAGTGCTATCATCATGAAACGTTCAGATCACTTGCAACTCAATAGATTCTACCTTCCTGTAACGTTTCAGCCTGATTGGACCTTGTTTTCACACAAATGAACCCAGAATGATGTGAAATTGTGCTTCGTGCAACATAATTCTGGGTGCCATTTACAAACCATAAGTGCTAATATCTCCATTCCTTTTTGTGGTTGTAGGGGCTGTTGATTGGAGTACATTAAAACAAACCTGATCTCTCTAGGTCATTCAGAAGCCAAGTTATAAGCCCACAAATGTGTAACTGGACTACTTCTTTAAATTGACACCAGATCCGGTGACCTTTGGGACATGGTTTGACCCCCTTAGGAAAGTGCGATCATCATGAAACATTCATATCACTTACAACTCAATAGATTCTACTTTCCTGTAACGTTTCAGCCTGATTGGACCTTGTTTTCACACAAATGAACCCAGAATGATGTGAAATTGTGCTTCGTGCAACATAATTCTGGGTGCCATTTACAAACCATAAGTGCTAATGACTCCATTCCTTTTTGCGGTTGTAGGGGCTGTTGATTGGAGTACACTAAAACAAACCTGATCTCTCTAGGACATTCAGAAGCCAAGTTCTAAGCCCACAAAGGTGTAACTGGACAACTTCTTTAAAGTGACACCAGGCCCGGTGACCTTTGGGACATGGTTTTACCCCCTATAATAATGTGCGATCATCTTGAAACCTTCAGATCACTTACAACTCAATAGATTCTACCTTCTTGTAGCGTTTCAGCCTGATTGGACCTTGTTTTCACACAAATGGACCCAGAATGATGTGAAATTGTGCTTCGTGCAACATAATTCTGGGTGCCATTTACAAACCATAAGTGCTAATGACTCCATTCCTTTTTGTGGTTGTAGGGGCTGTTGATTGGAGAACACTAAAACAAACCTAACCTCTCTAGGACATTCAGAAGCCAAGTTATAAGCCCACAAAGGTGTAACTGGACTACTTCTTTAAAGTGACACCAGGCCCGGTGACCTTTGGGACATGGTTTTACCCCCTATAGGAATGAACGATCATCTTGAAACGTTCAGATCACTTACAACTCAATAGATTCTACCTTCTTGTAGCGTTTCATCCTGATTGGACCTTGTTTTCACACAAATGGCCCCAGAATGATGTGAAATTGTTCTTCCTGCAACATAATTCTGGGTGTCATTTACAAACCTTAAGTGCTAATGACTCCATTCTTTTTTGTGGTTGTAGGGGCTGTTGATTGGAGTACACTAAAACAAACCTGATCCCTCTAGGACATTCAGAAGCCAAGTTATAAGCCCACAAATGTGTAACTGGACTACTTCTTTAAATTGACACCAGATCCGGTGACCTTTGGGACATGGTTTGACCCCCTTAGGAAAGTGCTCTCATCATGAAACGTTCAGATCACTTACAACTCAATAGATTCTACCTTCCTGTAACGTTTCAGCCTGACTGGACCTTGTTTCCACACAAATGAACCCAGAATGATGTGAAATTGTGCTTCGTGCAACATAATTCTGGGTGCCATTTACAAACCATAAGTGCTAATGACTCCATTCCTTTTTATGGTTTTAGGGGCTGTTGATTGGAGTACACTAAAACAAACTAACCTCTCTAGGACATTCAGAAGCCAAGTTATAAGCCCAAAAGGTGTAACTGGACTGCTACTTTAAAGTGACACCAGGCCCGGTGACCTTTGGGACATGGTTTTACCCCTATAGGAATGTGCGATCATCTTGAAATGTTCAGATCACTTACAACTAAATAGATTCTACCTTCTTGTAGCGTTTCAGCCTGATTGGACCTTGTTTTCACACAAATGGACCCAGAATGATGTGAAATTGTGCTTCGTGCAACATAATTCTGGGTGCCATTTACAAACCATAAGTGCTAATGACTCCATTCCTTTTTGTGGTTGTAGGGGCTGTTGATTGGAGTACACTAAAACAAACCTGATCTCTCTAGGACATTCAGAAGCCAAGTTATAAGCCCACAAATGTGTAACTGGACTACTTCTTTAAATTGACACCAGATCCGGTGACTTTTGGGACATGGTTTGACCCCCTTAGGAAAGTGCTATCATCATGAAACGTTCAGATCACTTGCAACTCAATAGATTCTACCTTCCTGTAACGTTTCAGCCTGATTGGACCTTGTTTTCACACAAATGAACCCAGAATGATGTGAAATTGTGCTTCGTGCAACATAATTCTGGGTGCCATTTACAAACCATAAGTGCTAATATCTCCATTCCTTTTTGTGGTTGTAGGGGCTGTTGATTGGAGTACATTAAAACAAACCTGATCTCTCTAGGTCATTCAGAAGCCAAGTTATAAGCCCACAAATGTGTAACTGGACTGCTTCTTTAAATTGACACCAGATCCGGTGACCTTTGGGACATGGTTTGACCCCCTTAGGAAAGTGCTATCATCATGAAACATTCAGATCACTTACAACTCAATAGATTCTACCTTCCTATAACGTTTCAGCCTGATTGGACCTTGTTTTCACACAAATGAACCCAGAATGATGTGAAATTGTGCTTCGTGCAACATAATTCTGGGTGCCATTTACAAACCATAAGTGCTAATGACTCCATTCCTTTTTGTGGTTGTAGGGGCTGTTGATTGGAGAACACTAAAACAAACCTAACCTCTCTAGGACATTCAGAAGCCAAGTTATAAGCCCACAAAGGTGTAACTGGACTACTTCTTTAAAGTGACACCATGCCCGGTGACCTTTGGGACATGGTTTTACCCTCTATAGGAATGAACGATCATCTTGAAACGTTCAGATCACTTACAACTCAATAGATTCTACCTTCTTGTAGCGTTTCAGCCTGATTGGACCTTGTTTTCACACAAATGGACCCAGAATGATGTGAAATTGTTCTTCCTGCAACATAATTCTGGGTGTCATTTACAAACCTTAAGTGCTAATGACTCCATTCCTTTTTGTGGTTGTAGGGGCTGTTGATTGGAGTACACTAAAACAAACCTGATCTCTCTAGGACATTCAGAAGCCAAGTTATAAGCCCACAAATGTGTAACTGGACTACTTCTTTAAATTGACACCAGATCCGGTGACCTTTGGGACATGGTTTGACCCCCTTAGGAAAGTGCTCTCATCATGAAACGTTCAGATCACTTACAACTCAATATATTCTACCTTCCTGTAACGTTTCAGCCTGATTGGACCTTGTTTCCACACAAATGAACCCAGAATGATGTGAAATTGTGCTTCGTGCAACATAATTCTGGGTGCCATTTACAAACCATAAGTGCTAATGACTCCATTCCTTTTTGGGGTTTTAGGGGCTGTTGATTGGAGTACACTAAAACAAACTAACCTCTCTAGGACATTCAGAAGCCAAGTTATAAGCCCAAAAGGTGTAACTGGACTACTACTTTAAAGTGACACCAGGCCCGGTGACCTTTGGGACATGGTTTTACCCCTATAGGAATGTGCGATCATCTTGAAATGTTCAGATCACTTACAACTAAATAGATTCTACCTTCTTGTAGCGTTTCAGCCTGATTGGACCTTGTTTCACACAAATGGACCCAGAATGATGTGAAATTGTGCTTCGTGCAACATAATTCTGGGTGCCATTTACAAACCATAAGTGCTAATGACTCCATTCCTTTTTGTGGTTGTAGGGGCTGTTGATTGGAGTACACTAAAACAAACCTGATCTCTCTAGGACATTCAGAAGCCAAGTTATAAGCCCACAAATGTGTAACTGGACTACTTCTTTAAATTGACACCAGATCCGGTGACTTTTGGGACATGGTTTGACCCCCTTAGGAAAGTGCTATCATCATGAAACGTTCAGATCACTTGCAACTCAATAGATTCTACCTTCCTGTAACGTTTCAGCCTGATTGGACCTTGTTTTCACACAAATGAACCCAGAATGATGTGAAATTGTGCTTCGTGCAACATAATTCTGGGTGCCATTTACAAACCATAAGTGCTAATATCTCCATTCCTTTTTGTGGTTGTAGGGGCTGTTGATTGGAGTACATTAAAACAAACCTGATCTCTCTAGGTCATTCAGAAGCCAAGTTATAAGCCCACAAATGTGTAACTGGACTGCTTCTTTAAATTGACACCAGATCCGGTGACCTTTGGGACATGGTTTGACCCCCTTAGGAAAGTGCTATCATCATGAAACGTTCAGATAACTTACAACTCAATAGATTCTACCTTCCTGTAACGTTTCAGTCTGATTGGACCTTGTTTTCACACAAATGAACCCAGAATGATGTGAAATTGTGCTTCGTGCAACATAATTCTGGGTGCCATTTACAAACCATAAGTGCTAATGACTCCATTCCTTTTTGTGGTTGTAGGGGCTTTGATTGGAGTACACTAAAACAAACCTAACCTCTCTAGGACATTCAGAAGCCAAGTTATAAGCCCACAAAGGTGTAACTGGACTACTTCTTTAAAGTGACACCAGGCCCGGTGACCTTTGGGAAATGGTTTTACCCCCTATAGGAATGTGCGATCATCTTGAAACGTTCAGATCACTTACAACTCAATAGATTCTACCTTCTTGTAGCGTTTCAGCCTGATTGGACCTTGTTTTCACACAAATGGACCCAGAATGATGTGAAATTGTGCATCGTGCAACATAATTCTGGGTGCCATTTACAAACCATAAGTGCTAATGACTCCATTCCCTTTTGTGTTTGTAGGGGCTCTTGATTGGAGTACATTAAAACAAACCTGATCTCTCTAGGACATTCAGAAGCCAAGTTATAAGCCCACAAATGTGTAACTGGACTACTTCTTTAAATTGACACCAGATCCGGTGACCTTTGGGACATGGTGTGACCCCCTTAGGAAAGTGCTATCATCATGAAACGTTCAGATCACTTACAACTCAATACATTCTACCTTCCTGTAACATTTCAGCCTGATTGGACCTTGTTTTCACACAAATGAACCCAGAATGATGTGAAATTGTGCTTAGTGCAACATAATTCTGGGTGCCATTTACATACCATAAGTGCTAATGATTCCATTCCTTTTTGTGGTTGTAGGGGCTGTTGATTGGAGTACATTAAAACAAACCTGATATCTCTAGGACATTCAGAAGCCAAGTTATAAGCCCACAAATGTGTAACTGGACTACTTCTTTAAATTGACACCAGATCCGGTGACCTTTGCGACATGGTTTGACCCCCTTAGGAAAGTGCTATCATCATGAAACGTTCAGATCACTTACAACTAAATAGATTCTACCTTCCTGTAACGTTTCAGCCTGATTGGACCTTGTTTTCACACAAATGAACCCAGAATGATGTGAAATTGTGCTTCGTGCAACAAACATCCGGATAACGTGCTCCGGAATTTCTCCGGACGAAGCCCCTAGTAACAGGTCCGGACTTGTTACGGACAGGGTGGCTGCTTTCAGACTCGTGAGATAAATTTCCGAACAAGGGGGAGGGGGGAGGAGGGGACCAGGCGACGCTGTGCGCACCTAGATAACGTATATGTCACGTGACCGGGAAGGTATACCACATGATGTCCCGAGTCCTGAGCACAAACACACAGAGGAAAGAAGGCGAACATCTGAACAGCATCTCCAACATGTCGACCAATTGGACAGATTCAGAGATTCGAGACCTACTCACGGTGAGGGGAGACATGGTCATTATGAAAAGTATTCAAGGTACAGCGCGAGACTCTGTCACCTACGACCGCCTAATAACGAAGTTGCGTGATCTGGGAACGCACCGGAGCAAACAACAGGCCATATCGAAGCTCAAGGCCTTAAAGCGTCGATACCACGAGGTATGTGACCACAATAGGAGAAGTGGTAACGACCGGATGGAGTGGGGCTACTTCGACTTATGTGAAGCTATATGGGGTGCTCAAAAAACCACAAACCCTGTTGTGGTGTGTGGAAGCATGGCGGCGGCTTCCAACCGACCAGAGGACTGCTCTGAGGCCAGCTGCAGCTCCCTTGAGAGGGCCCAAGAAGACGCAACGGACGGCAGCGAGAACCACAGGCCCCAAGTCGCGTCGGACAGTGACTGCTCTTCCATAGCAGGTAAATATTCACGTTAGCAAGCAGATGCTGTTGTAAGACTGGGTGTGCAGATGTACAGCTTATAGCTATAAAAACGTTAATTGCAGACAACTGCGACCTAAACAGCAGGCTTTTAACTTCTGGTATCTAAACTGCTCCAACTGAGCACGTGATGAGAAAAGCGCTGGGTGACGTGTTTGAATTACGTGCACATTGGGGGTTACAGTTATTGGAAAACTCACCAAAAAATGGAGGACATACATTACGTGTCCCATTTTGAACATGTATTTTGTTACTATATCTGAGTTGAGTTTAAATGTTTGTCTTTGTGGTAAACCTGTAGTGCACCATATTCAGATAATCACCCCACTGCACAAAATACATTGAAACACTACAGCATATATGTGACACTAATGTCTGCCTTTTTCAATAGGGCCATCATGCAGCACCCCATCGCAGGCGGCATCCAGCACTCCAAGGCAAAGAAAGAGGAAGAGAGACAAGTCTTCCTACACAGAATGGAGCGAGGCTTTGGAACGCATGGATGAGAGAAGCCATCAGCGTGACAGAGAATTAATGCAGGAGAAGAGGGAGTTTGAACAGCAATATATGCGTGAATACTTAGCGGTCAGGCGACAAGAAGTGGCTACATTCCAGGATATAACATCTTTGATGCGTCAACTTGTTAACAGGTTGACTCAGCCACAGCAGGAATGGATGCCGGGTCCAAACTACCACAATTTGTAGTTCATTGTCCCTCCACCTTCACTGGCTGATGTAACATTCTGACCTGCAGAGCTCCATCAGTGCAGACTGCTGCACCCCACATTCTCCATCTGTAGACAGTTTCATTTCAGTATTAATTTTCAGTTTTTATTTGTTACACTTTATTTAAACTTTTGCCATTTATACAATCTACTAAAATAAGTTGTTTTTTGTGTTTTTTTTATACAAGCCTTTCATGGCAAACCTTTAGTCTCGATTAAATTGGGGGGGGGGGGGGGGGGGGGTATTGAGTTTAATTTTTTTGGACAAGTTTTGCACATTTTAATTAAATGTCTTTTACTTGAAATGACAGATTTTGCACAACACAACTTATACCTCTGTTTGCAGTGTCTATTTTACTTTTTTTGCTTGGCAAATAAAAACCTTTTTGGGTGAAACTATGAATACATTCTCATCTATGTGAAGAATGGTTAACACTGTTAAAAGTTTTCTTTTTAATTAGGGGAAGCAGACATAGTTACAGTCCCAAAATGTACAACGCAGTTTTGGACAAGAAGCACAATCAATTTGAAATGCAGTTAAAGTACTGACATGATTGCCCCTCGAATTTGCTGTGCCCCTCCAACTGGAGGGGCATACACAGCTTCTGCATTAGGTTCAGGTAGTTCAGTGGCATCAGTATTCCATTCAGCAAGGTAATTGTCTTTGTTGATCTCGCAGACATTGTGAAGAATGCAACAAGCAATCACAATGTCCGGCATAATGTGAATGTCCAAATCACAACGCTTGGCCAGACACTTCCAGCGGCCCTTAAGCCGCCCAAATGCATTTTCAACAACCATCCGAGCAGAGCTTAAACGATAGTTGAAGGTGCTTTGTTCAGGCGTCAGACGATGGTGTTGTGTGAACCCCTTCATCAGCCACTTCTTCAGTGGATATGCCGCATCCCCAATCAGATGAACGGGAACCTCTACACCATTGATGTCTCTGGACATCTAGAAGGACAGAAAACCAAGATTAGAGGTGTAGGGGTGTGTGTGTGTGTGTGTGTGTGCGCGCGCAGATTTAGATGTTAAGGCATACCTCACGGGGGAACAGGTAGCCATCTTGTTGTTCGGCTTTGATGAAGATGGTAGAGTTGCTGAGTACTCTGGCGTCATGCGTTCGACCAGGCCAACCAACATAAACATCTGTGAAACTGAACAAAGCATTTCGTTAGTGCTGCAACATAACAGCCCCAAACAACAAAGGGATGCATAAAATGTAAATTTGCTCTTGACAACAACATAGAAATTCATGCTCTCACAAAACCAGTCTTACTAGAAACGGTGGTCAACAACAGCCTGCAGAACAATGGAATGCCAGCCTTTTCTGTTGTGATATGAAGCTGGATCGTACTTCGGAGCAATGATTGGAATGTGGCTTCCATCTATAGCTCCACCACACATTGGGTAGCCGCGTGCAGCAAATCCATCCATTGTGACCTGTAGCTGGTCCAGCTTTGGTAATGAAATGAAACATTCTAGCAAACGGTCCTTCAGAGCACTTGTCACCTCTCGCAAAAAAACACAGACAGTGGATATACCAACACCAAACAGGCAGCTTATGGTTCTGTATTCGCTCGGTGTGGCATACCACCAGATAACAACGGCTAGCCTGAGGGAAGGTTCGTAAGGCCTGCGCCTGTTTGTAGTTTTCCGTGCCAAAACAGGCCTAACCAAGCTTAACAGGTAGTTGAAGGTCCTGCGAGACATTCGAAAATGTTGATACCACTCCTCATCTCCAAAGTTTTTCAACGCGTTTGACCAGAAAACTTCGCCACTTGGTCGTGAATGTTTCAAAATTACGCCGGGTCGCGGTCTCCTGAAGCATGCGGCGAACCATGGCAGCTCGCCTCCTACGGTACCGTCTCCTACACGCGCGACGGAGCGTTTCACACTACTCCCGTGATTCCTTTATTACCAATTGAGCTTCATCATCCAGGTCTCTAATGCGTTTTCGTGTGCGCAGGATTACGCTTAACATAAGTCCGATCAGTGAGAGGAATTCTAGCTCTTCGCCGGCCATGTTGGACTGAATAGCTTTGTTTGGGGAAATGGAGTCATTAGCACTTATGGTTTGTAAATGGCACCCAGAATTATGTTGCACGAAGCACAATTTCACATCATTCTGGGTTCATTTGTGTGAAAACAAGGTCCAATCAGGCTGAAACGTTACAGGAAGGTAGAATCTATTGAGTTGTAAGTTATCTGAACGTTTCATGATGATAGCACTTTCCTAAGGGGGTCAAACCATGTCCCAAAGGTCACCGGATCTGGTGTCAATTTAAAGAAGCAGTCCAGTTACACATTTGTGGGCTTATAACTTGGCTTCTGAATGACCTAGAGAGATCAGGTTTGTTTTAATGTACTCCAATCAACAGCCCCTACAACCACAAAAAGGAATGGAGATATTAGCACATATGGTTTGTAAATGGCACCCAGAATTATGTTGCACGAAGCACAATTTCACATCATTCTGGGTTAATTTGTGTGAAAACAAGGTCCAATCAGGCTGAAACGTTACAGGAAGGTAGAATCTATTGAGTTGCAAGTGATCTGAACGTTTCATGATGATAGCACTTTCCTAAGGGGGTCAAACCATGTCCCAAAAGTCACCGGATCTGGTGTCAATTTAAAGAAGTAGTCCAGTTACACATTTGTGGGCTTATAACTTGGCTTCTGAATGTCCTAGAGAGATCAGGTTTATTTTAGTGTACTCCAATCAACAGCCCCTACAACCACAAAAAGGAATGGAGTCATTAGCACTTAAGGTTTTTAAATGGCACCCAGAATTATGTTGCACGAAGCACAATTTCACATCATTCTGGGTCAATTTGTGTGAAAACAAGGTCCAATCCGGCTGAAACGCTACAAGAAGGTAGAATCTATTGATTTGTAAGTGATCTGAACGTTTCAAGATGATCGCACATTCCTATAGGGGGTCAAACCATGTCCCAAAGGTCACCGGGCCAAGTGTCACTTTAAAGAAGTAGTCCAGTTACACCTTTGTGGGCTTATAACTTGGCTTCTGAATGTCCTAGAGAGGTTAGGTCTGTTTTAGTGTACTCCAATCAACAGCCCCTACAACCACAAAAAGGAATGGAGTCATTAGCACTTATGGTTTGTAAATGGCACCCAGAATTATTTTGCACGAAGCACAATTTCACATCATTCTGGGTTCATTTGTGTGAAAACAAGGTCCAATCAGGCTGAAACGTTACTGGAAGCTAGAATCTATTGAGTTGTAAGTGATCTGAACGTTTCATGATGATAGCGCTTTCCTAAGGGGGTCAAACCATGTCCCAAAGGTCACCGGATCTGGTGTCAATTTAAAGAAGTAGTCCAGTTACACATTTGTGGGCTTATAACTTGGCTTCTGAATGTCCTAGAGAGATCAGGTTTATTTTAGTGTACTCCAATCAACAGCCCCTACAACCACAAAAAGGAATGGAGTCATTAGCACTTATGGTTCTTAAATGGCACCCAGAATTATGCTGCACTAAGCACAATTTCACATGATTCTGGGTCAATTTGTGTGAAAACAAGGTCCAATCCGGCTGAAACGCTACAAGAAGGTAGAATCTATTAAGTTGTAAGTGATCTGAAAGTTTCAAGATGATCGCACATTCCTATAGGGGGTCAAACCATGTCCCAAAGGTCACCGGGCCAAGTGTCACTTTAAAGAAGTAGTCCAGTTACATCTTTGTGTGTGGGCTTATAACTTGGCTTCTGAATGTCCTAGAGAGATCAGGTTTGTTTTAGTGTACTCCAATCAACAGCCCCTAGAACCACAAAAAGGAATGGAGACATTAGCACTTATGGTTTTTAAATGGCACCCAGAATTATGTTGCACGAAGCACAATTTCACATCATTCTGGGTTCATTTGTGTGAAAACAAGGTCCAATCAGGCTGAAACGTTACAGGAAGGTAGAATCTATTGTTGTAAGTGATCTGAACGTTTCATGATGATAGCACTTTCCTAAGGGGGTCAAACCATGTCCCAAAGGTCACCGGATCTGGTGTCTAAAGAAGTAGTCCAGTTACAAATTTGTGGGCTTATAACTTGGCTTCTGAATGTCCTAGAGAGATCAGAATTGTTTTAGTATACTCCAATCAACAGCCCCTACAACCACAAAAAGGAATGGAGTCATTAGACTTATGGTTTTTAAATGGCACCCAGAATTATGTTGCACGAAGCTCAATTTCACATCATTCTGGGTTCATTTGTGTGAAAACAAGGTCCAATCAGGCTGAAACGTTACAGGAAGGTAGAATCTATTGCGTTGTAAGTGATCTGAACGTTTCATGATGATAGCACTTTCCTAAGGGGGTCAAACCATGTCCCAAAGGTCACCGGATCTGGTGTCAATTTAAAGAAGTAGTCCAGTTACACATTTGTGGGCTTATAACTTGGATTCTGAATGTCCTAGAGCGATCAGGTTTGTTTTAGTGTACTCCAATCAACAGCCCCTACAACCACAAAAAGGAATGGAGTCATTAGCACTTATGGTTTTTAAATGGCACCCAGAATTATGTTGCACGAAGCACAATTTCACATCATTCTGGGTTCATTTGTGTGAAAACAAGGTCCAATCAGGCTGAAACGTTACAGGAAGGTAGAATCTATTGAGTTGTAAGTGATCTGAATGTTTCATGATAATAGCACTTTCCTAAGGGGGTCAAACCATGTCCCAAAGGTCACCGGATCTGGTGTCAATTTAAAGAAGTAGTCCAGTTACACATTTGTGGGCTTATAACTTGGCTTCTGAATGTCCTAGAGAGATCAGGTTTGTTTTAGTGTACTCCAATCAAAAGCCCCTACAACCACAAAAAGGAATGGAGTCATTAGCACTTATGGTTTGTAAATGGCACCCAGAATTATGTTGCACGAAGCAAAATTTCACATCATTCTGGGTTCATTTGTGTGAAAACAAGGTCCAATCAGGCAGAAACGTTACAGGAAGGTAGAATCTATTGAGTTGTAAGTGATCTGAACGTTTCATGATGATAGCACTTTCCTATAGGGGGTCAAACCATGTCCCAAAGGTCACCGGACCTGGTGTCATTTTAAAGAAGTAGTCCAGTTACACCTTTGTGGGCTTATAACTTGGCTTCTGAATGTCCTAGAGAGATCAGGGTTGTTTTAGTGTACTCCAATCAACAGCCCCCACAACCACAAAAAGGAATGGAGTCATTAGCACTTATGGTTCTTAAATGGCACCCAGAATTATGTTGCACGAAGCACAATTTCACATCATTCTGGGTCCATTTGTGTGAAAACAAGGTCCAATCAGGCTGAAACGTTACAGGAAGGTAGAATCTATTGAGTTGTAAGTGACCTGAACGTTTCAAGATGATCGCACATTCCTATAGGGGGTAAAACCATGTCCCAAAGGTCACCGGGCCTGGTGTCACTTTAAAGAAGTAGTCCAGTTACATCTTTGTAGGCTTATAACTTGGCTTCTGAATGTCCTAGAGAGATCAGGTTTGTTTTAATGTACTCCAATCAACAGCCCCTACAACCACAAAAAGGAATGGAGTCATTAGCACTTATGGTTTGTAAATGGCACACAGAATTATGTTGCACGAAGCACAATTTCACATCATTCTGGGTTCATTTGTGTGAAAACAAGGTCCAATCAGGCAGAAACGTTACAGGAAGGTAGAATCTATTGAGTTGTAAGTGATCTGAATGTTTCATGATGATAGCACTTTCCTAATGGGGTCAAACCATGTCCCAAAGGTCACCGGATCTGGTGTCAATTTAAAGAAGTAGTCCAGTTACACATTTGTGGGCTTATAACTTGGCTTCTGAATGTCCTAGAGCGATCAGGTTTGCTTTACTGTACTCCAATCAACAGGCCCTACAACCACAAAAAGGAATGGAGACATTAGCACTTATGGTTTTTAAAAGGCACCCAGAATTATGTTGCACGAAGCACAATTTCACATCATTCTGGGTTCATTTATGTGAAAACAAGGTCCAATCAGGCTGAAACAATACAGGAAGGTAGAATCTATTGAGTTGTAAGTGATCTGAACATTTCATGATGATCGCACTTTTCCTAAGGGGGTCAAACCATGCCATGTTTCAATCAGACAGAAAGGTCTTACGGACAGATTCCGGCAAATTTCCGTTTTTCATGGCCTGTCTGAAAGGGGCTTAGGACATTCAGAAGTCAAGTTATAAGCCCACAAATGTGTAACTGGACTACTACTTTAAATTGACACCAGATCCGGTGACCTTTGGGACATGGTTTGACCCCCTTAGGAAAGTGCGATCATCATGAAACATTCAGATCACTTACAACTCAATAGATTCTACCTTCCTGTAACGTTTCAGCCTGATTGGACCTTGTTTTCACACAAATGAACCCAGAATGATGTGAAATTGTGCTTCGTGCAACATAATTCTGGGTGCCATTTACAAACCATAAGTGCTAATGACTCCATTCCTTTTTGTGGTTGTAGGGGCTGTTGATTGGAGAACACTAAAACAAACCTAACCTCTCTAGGACATTCAGAAGCCAAGTTATAAGCCCACAAAGGTGTAACTGGACTACTTCTTTAAAGTGACACCAGGCCCGGTGACCTTTGGGACATGGTTTTACCCCCTATAGGAATGAGCGATCAGCTTGAAACGTTCAGATCACTTACAACTCAATAGATTCTACCTTCTTGTAGCGTTTCAGCCTGATTGGACCTTGTTTTCACACAAATGGACCCAGAATGATGTGAAATTGTGCTTCGTGCAACATAATTCTGGGTGTCATTTACAAACCTTAAGTGCTAATGACTCCATTCCTTTTTGTGGTTGTAGGGGCTGTTGATTGGAGTACACTAAAACAAACCTGATCTCTCTAGGACATTCAGAAGCCAAATTATAAGCCCACAAATGTGTAACTGGACTACTTCTTTAAATTGACACCAGATCCGGTGACCTTTGGGACATGGTTTGACCCCCTTAGGAAAGTGCTATAATCATGAAACGTTCAGATCACTTACAACTCAATAGATTCTACCTTCCTGTAACGTTTCAGCCTGATTGGACCTTGTTTTCACACAAATGGACCCAGAATGATGTGAAATTGTGCTTCGTGCAACATAATTCTAGGTGCCATTTACAAACCACAAGTGCTAATGACTCCATTCCTTTTTGTGGTTGTAGGGGCTGTTGATTGGAGTACACTAAAACAAACCTGACCTCTCTAGGACATTCAGAAGCCAAGTTATAAGCCCACAAATGTGTAACTGGACTACTTCTTTAAAGTGACACCAGATCCGGTGACATTTGGGACATGGTTTGACCCTCTTAGGAAAGTGCTATCATCATGAAACGTTCAGATCACTTACAACTCAATAGATTCTACCTTCCTGTAACGTTTCAGCCTGATTGGACCTTGTTTTCACACAAATGAACCCAGAATGATGTGAAATTGTGCTTCGTGCAACATAATTCTGGGTGCCATTTACAAACCATAAGTGCTAATGACTCCATTCCTTTTTGTGGTTTTAGGGGCTGTTGATTGGAGTACACTAAAACAAACTAACCTCTCTAGGACATTCAGAAGCCAAGTTATAGGCCCACAAAGGTGTAACTGGACTACTACTTTAAAGTGACACCAGGCCCGGTGACCTTTGGGACATGGTTTTACCCCCTATAGGAATGTGCGATCATCTTGAAACATTCAGATCACTTACAACTCAATAGAATCTACCTTCTTGTAGCGTTTCAGCCTGATTGGACCTTGTTTTCACAGAAATGGACCCAGAATGATGTGAAATTGTGCTTCGTGCAACATAATTCTGGGTGCCATTTACAAACCATAAGTGCTAATGACTCCATTCCTTTTTGGGGTAATAGGGGCTGTTAATTGGAGTATGCTAAAACAAACCTGATCTCTCTAGGACATTCATAAGCCAAGTTATAAGCCCACAAATGTGTAACTGGACTACTTCTTTAAATTGACACCAGTTCCGGTGACCTTTGGGACATGGTTTGACCCCATTAGGAAAGTGCTATCATCATGAAACGTTCAGATCACTTACAACTCAGTAGATTCTACCTTCCTGTAACGTTTCAGCCTGATTGGACCTTGTTTTCACACAAATGAACCCAGAATGACGTGAAATTGTGCTTCGTGCAACATAATTCTGGGTGCCATTTACAAACCATAAGTGCTAATATCTCCATTCCTTTTTGTGGTTGTAGGGGCTGTTGATTGGAGTACATTAAAACAAACCTGATCTCTCTAGGACATTCAGAAGCCATGTTATAAGCCCACAAATGTGTAACTGGACTGCTTCTTTAAATTAACACCAGATCCGGTGACCTTTGGGACATGGTTTGACCCCATTAGGAAAGTGCTATCATCATGAAACGTTCAGATCACTTACAACTCAGTAGATTCTACCTTCCTGTAACGTTTCAGCCTGATTGGACCTTGTTTTCACACAAATGAACCCAGAATGATGTGAAATTGTGCTTCGTGCAACATAATTCTGGGTGCCATTTACAAACCATAAGTGCTAATATCTCCATTCCTTTTTGTGGTTGTAGGGGCTGTTGATTGGAGTACATTAAAACAAACCTGATCTCTCTAGGACATTCAGAAGCCATGTTATAAGCCCACAAAGGTGTAACTGGACTACTTCTTTAAAGTGACACCAGGCCCGGTGACCTTTGGGAAATGGTTTTACCCCCTATAGGAATGTGCGATCATCTTGAAACGTTCAGATCACTTACAACTCAATAGATTCTACCTTCTTGTAGCGTTTCAGCCTGATTGGACCTTGTTTTCACACAAATGGACCCAGAATGATGTGAAATTATGAATCGTGCAACATAATTCTGGGTGCCATTTACAAACCATAAGTGCTAATGACTCCATTCCTTTTTGTGTTTGTAGGGTCTCTTGATTGGAGTACATTAAAACAAACCTGATCTCTCTAGGACATTCAGAAGCCAAGTTATAAGCCCACAAATGAGTAACTGGACTACTTCTTTAAATTGACACCAGATCCGGTGACCTTTGGGACATGGTTAGACCCCCTTAGGAAAGTGCTATCATCATGAAACGTTCAGATCACTTACAACTCAATAGATTCTACCTTCCTGTAAGGTATCAGCCTGATTGGACCTTGTTTTCACACAAATGAACCCAGAATGATGTGAAATTGTGCTTCGTGCAACATAATTCTGGGTGCCATTTACAAACCATAAGTGCTAATGACTCCATTCCTTTTTGTGGTTGTAGGGGCTGTTGATTGGAGTACACTAAAACAAACCTGACCTCTCTAGGACATTCAGAAGCCAAGTTATAAGCCCACAATGGTGTAACTGGACTACTTCTTTAAAGTGACACCAGGCCCGGTGACCTTTGGGACATGGTTTGACCCCCTATAGGAATGTGCGATCATCATGAAACGTTCAGATCACTTACAACTCAATAGGTTCTACCTTCTTGTAACGTTTCAGCCTGATTGAACCTTGTTTTCACACAAATGAACCCAGAATGATGTGAAATTGTGCTTCGTGCAACATAATTCTGGGTGCCATTTAAAAACCATAAGTGCTAATGACTCCATTCCTTTTTGGGGTAATGGGGGCTGTTAATTGGAGTATGCTGAAACAAACCTGATCTCTCTAGGACATTCATAAGCCAAGTTATAAGCCCACAAATGTGTAACTGGACTACTTCTTTAAATTGACACCAGTTCCGGTGACCTTTGGGACATGGTTTGACCCCATTAGGAAAGTGCTATCATCATGAAACGTTCAGATCACTTACAACTCAGTAGATTCTACCTTCCTGTAACGTTTCAGCCTGATTGGACCTTGTTTTCACACAAATGAACCCAGAATGATGTGAAATTGTGCTTCGTGCAACATAATTCTGGGTGCCATTTACAAACCATAAGTGCTAATATCTCCATTCCTTTTTGTGGTTGTAGGGGCTGTTGATTGGAGTACATTAAAACAAACCTGATCTCTCTAGGACATTCAGAAGCCATGTTATAAGCCCACAAATGTGTAACTGGACTGCTTCTTTAAATTAACACCAGATCCGGTGACCTTTGGGACATGGTTTGACCCCATTAGGAAAGTGCTATCATCATGAAACGTTCAGATCACTTACAACTCAGTAGATTCTACCTTCCTGTAATGTTTCAGCCTGATTGGACCTTGTTTTCACACAAATGAACCCAGAATGATGTGAAATTGTGCTTCGTGCAACATAATTCTGGGTGCCATTTACAAACCATAAGTGCTAATATCTCCATTCCTTTTTGTGGTTGTAGGGGCTGTTGATTGGAGTACATTAAAACAAACCTGATCTCTCTAGGACATTCAGAAGCCATGTTATAAGCCCACAAAGGTGTAACTGGACTACTTCTTTAAAGTGACACCAGGCCCGGTGACCTTTGGGAAATGGTTTTACCCCCTATAGGAATGTGCGATCATCTTGAAACGTTCAGATCACTTACAACTCAATAGATTCTACCTTCTTGTAGCGTATCAGCCTGATTGGACCTTGTTTTCACACAAATGGACCCAGAATGATGTGAAATTGTGCATCGTGCAACATAATTCTGGGTGCCATTTACAAACCATAAGTGCTAATGACTCCATTCCTTTTTGTGTTTGTAGGGTCTCTTGATTGGAGTACATTAAAACAAACCTGATCTCTCTAGGACATTCAGAAGCCAAGTTATAAGACCACAAATGTGTAACTGTACTACTTCTTTAAATTGACACCAGATCCGGTGACCTTTGGGACATGGTTTGACCCCCTTAGGAAAGTGCTATCATCATGAAACGTTCAGATCACTTACAACTCAGTAGATTCTACCTTCCTGTAACGTTTCAGCCTGATTGGACCTTGTTTTCACACAAATGAACCCAGAATGATGTGAAATTGTGCTTCGTGCAACATAATTCTGGGTGCCATTTACAAACCATAAGTGCTAATATCTCCATTCCTTTTTGTGGTTGTAGGGGCTGTTGATTGGAGTACATTAAAACAAACCTGATCTCTCTAGGACATTCAGAAGCCATGTTATAAGCCCACAAATGTGTAACTGGACTGCTTCTTTAAATTAACACCAGATCCGGTGACCTTTGGGACATGGTTTGACCCCATTAGGAAAGTGCTATCATCATGAAACGTTCAGATCACTTACAACTCAGTAGATTCTACCTTCCTGTAATGTTTCAGCCTGATTGGACCTTGTTTTCACACAAATGAACCCAGAATGATGTGAAATTGTGCTTCGTGCAACATAATTCTGGGTGCCATTTACAAACCATAAGTGCTAATATCTCCATTCCTTTTTGTGGTTGTAGGGGCTGTTGATTGGAGTACATTAAAACAAACCTGATCTCTCTAGGACATTCAGAAGCCATGTTATAAGCCCACAAAGGTGTAACTGGACTACTTCTTTAAAGTGACACCAGGCCCGGTGACCTTTGGGAAATGGTTTTACCCCCTATAGGAATGTGCGATCATCTTGAAACGTTCAGATCACTTACAACTCAATAGATTCTACCTTCTTGTAGCGTATCAGCCTGATTGGACCTTGTTTTCACACAAATGGACCCAGAATGATGTGAAATTGTGCATCGTGCAACATAATTCTGGGTGCCATTTACAAACCATAAGTGCTAATGACTCCATTCCTTTTTGTGTTTGTAGGGTCTCTTGATTGGAGTACATTAAAACAAACCTGATCTCTCTAGGACATTCAGAAGCCAAGTTATAAGACCACAAATGTGTAACTGTACTACTTCTTTAAATTGACACCAGATCCGGTGACCTTTGGGACATGGTTTGACCCCCTTAGGAAAGTGCTATCATCATGAAACGTTCAGATCACTTACAACTCAATAGATTCTACCTTCCTGTAACGTTTCAGCCTGATTGGACCTTGTTTTCACACAAATGAACCCAGAATGATGTGAAATTGTGCTTCGTGCAACATAATTCTGGGTGCCATTTACATACCATAAGTGCTAATGACTCCATTCCTTTTTGTGGTTGTAGGGGCTGTTGATTGGAGTACATTAAAACAAACCTGACATCTCTAGGACATTCAGAAGCCAAGTTATAAGCCCACAAATGTGTAACTGGACTACTTCTTTAAATTGACACCAGATCCGGTGACCTTTGCGACATGGATTGACCCCCTTAGGAAAGTGCTATCATCATGAAACATTCAGATCACTTACAACTCAATAGATTCTACCTTCCTGTAACGTTTCAGCCTGATTGGACCTTGTTTTCACACAAATGAACCCAGAATGATGTGAAATTGTGCTTCGTGCAACATAATTCTGGGTGCCATTTAAAAACCATAAGTGCTAATGACTCCATTCCTTTTTGTGGTTGTAGGGTATGTTGATTGGAGTATACTAAAACAACCCTGATCTCTCTAGGACATTCAGAAGCCAAGTTATAAGCCCACAAATGAGTAACTGGACTACTTCTTTAAATTGACACCAGATCCGGTGACATTTGGGACATGGTTAGACCCCCTTAGGAAAGTGCTATCATCATGAAACGTTCAGATCACTTACAACTCAATAGATTCTACCTTCCTGTAAGGTGTCAGCCTGATTGGACCTTGTTTTCACACAAATGAACCCAGAATGATGTGAAATTGTGCTTCGTGCAACATAATTCTGGGTGCCATTTACAAACCATAAGTGCTAATGACTCCATTCCTTTTTGTGGTTGTAGGGGCTGTTGATTGGAGTACACTAAAACAAACCTGACCTCTCTAGGACATTCAGAAGCCAAGTTATAAGCCCACAATGGTGTAACTGGACTACTTCTTTAAAGTGACACCAGGCCCGGTGACCTTTGGGACATGGTTTGACCCCCTATAGGAATGTGCGATCATCATGAAACGTTCAGATCACTTACAACTCAATAGATTCTACCTTCTTGTAACGTTTCAGCCTGATTGAACCTTGTTTTCACACAAATGGACCCAGAATGATGTGAAATTGTGCTTCGTGCAACATAATTCTGGGTGCCATTTACAAACCATAAGTGCTAATGACTCCATTCCTTTTGTGGTTGTAGGGGCTGTTGATTGGAGTACACTAAAATAAACCTGATCTCTCTAGGACATTCAGAAGCCAAGTTATAAGCCCACAAATGTGTAACTGGACTACTTCTTTAAATTGACACCAGATCCGGTGACCTTTGGGACATGGTTTGATCCCCTTAGGAAAGCGCTATCATCATGAAACGTTCAGATCACTTACAACTAAATAGATTCTACCTTCCTGTAACGTTTCAGCCTGATTGGACCTTGTTTTCACACAAATGGACCCAGAATGATGTGAAATTGTGCTTCGTGCAACATAATTCTGGGTGCCATTCACAAACCATAAGTGCTAATGACTCCATTCCTTTTTGTGGTTGTAGGGGCTAGTGATTGGAGTACACTAAAACACACCTAACCTCTCTAGGACATTCAGAAGCCAAGTTATAAGCCCACAAAGGTGTAACTGGACTACTTCTTTAAAGTGACACCAGGCCCGGTGACCTTTGGGACATGGTTTTACCCCCTATAGGAATGTGCGATCATCTTGAAATGTTCAGATCACTTACAACTCAATAGATTCTACCTTCTTGTAGCGTTTCAGCCTGATTGGACCTTGTTTTCACACAAATGGACCCAGAATGATGTGAAATTGTGCTTCGTGCAACATAATTCTGGGTGCCATTTACAAACCATAAGTGCTAATGACTCCATTCCTTTTTGTGGTTGTAGGGGCTGTTGATTGGAGTACACTAAAACAAACCTGATCTCTCTAGGACATTCAGAAGCCAAGTTATAAGCCCACAAATGTGTAACTGGACTACTTCTTTAAATTGACACCAGATCCGGTGATCTTTGGGACATGGTTTGACCCCCTTAGGAAAGTGCTATCATCATGAAACGTTCAGATCACTTACAACTCAGTAGATTCTACCTTCCTGTAACGTTTCAGCCTGATTGGACCTTGTTTTCACACAAATGAACCCAGAATGATGTGAAATTGTGCTTCGTGCAACTTAATTCTGGGTGCCATTTAAAAAACCATAAGTGCTAATGTCTCCATTCCTTTTTGTGGTTGTAGGGGCTGTTGATTGGAGTACACTAAAGCAAACCTGATCGCTCTAGGACATTCAGAAGCCAAGTTTTAAGCCCTCAAATGTGTAACTGGACTACTTCTTTAAATTGACACCAGATCCAGTGACCTTTGGGACATGGTTTGATCCCCTTAGGAAAGGGCTATCATCATGAAACATTCAGATCACTTACAACTCAATAGATTCTAACTTCCTGTAACGTTTCAGCCTGATTGGACCTTGTTTTCACACAAATGGACCCAGAATCATGTGAAATTGTGCTTCGTGCAACATAATTCTGGGTGCCATTTAAAAACCATAAGTGCTAATGACTCCATTCCTTTTTGTGGTTGTAGGGGCTGTTGATTGGAGTATACTAAAACAAACCTGATCTCTCTAGGACATTCAGAAGCCACGTTATAAGCCCACAAATGTGTAACTGGACAACTTCTTTAAATTGACACCAGATCCGGTGACCTTTGGGACATGGTTTGACCCCCTTAGGAAAGTGCTATCATCATAAAACGTTCAGATCACTTACAACTCAATAGATTCTAACTTCCTGTAACGTTTCAGCCTGATTGGACCTTGTTTTCACACAAATGAACCCAGAATGATGTGAAAGTGTGCTTCGTGCAACATAATTCTGGGTGCCATTTAAAAACCATAAGTGCTAATGAGTCCATTCCTCTTTGGGGTAATGGGGGCTGTTAACTGGAGTACTCTAAAACAAACCTGACCTCTCTAGGATATTCAGAAGCCAAGTTATAAGCCCACAAATGTGTAACTGGACTACTTCTTTAAAGTGACACCAGGCCCGGTGACCTTTGGGACATGGTTTGACCCCCTATAGGAATGTGCGATCATCATGAAACGTTCAGATCACTTACAACTCAATAGATTCTACCTTCTTGTAACGTTTCAGCCTGATTGGACCTTGTTTTCACACAAATGAACCCAGAATGAAGTGAAATTGTGCTTCGTGCAACATAATTCTGGGTGCCATTTACAAACCATAAGTGCTAATGACTCCATTCCTTTTTGTGGTTGTAGGGGCTGTTGATTGGAGTACACTAAAACAAACCTGATCTCTAGGATATTCAGAAGCCAAGTTATAAGCCCACAAATGTGTAACTGTACTACTTCTTTAAATTGACACCAGATCCGGTGACCTTTGGGACATGGTTTGACCCCCTTAGGAAAGTGCTATCATCATGAAACGTTCAGATCACTTACAACTCAATAGATTCTACCTTCTTGTAACGTTTCAGCCTGATTGGACCTTGTTTTCACACAAATGGACCCAGAATGATGTGAAATTGTGCTTCGTGCAACATAATTCTGGGTGCCATTTACAAACATAAGTGCTAATGAATCCATTCCTTTTTGTGGTTGTAGGGGCTGTTGATTGGAGTACACTAAAACAAACCTGATCTCTCCAGGACATTCAGAAGCCAAGTTATAAGCCCACAAATGTGTAACTGGACTACTTCTTTAAAGTGACACCAGGCCCGGTGACCTTTGGGACATGGTTTGACACCCTATAGGAATGTGCGATCATCATGAAACGTTCAGATCACTTACAACTCAATAGATTATACCTTCTTGTAACGTTTCAGCCTGATTGGACCTTGTTTTCACACAAATTAACCCAGAATGATGTGAAATTGTGATTCGTGCAACATAATTCTGGGTGCCATTTACAAACCATAAGTGCTAATGACTCCATTCCTTTTTGTGGTTGTAGGGGCTGTTGATTGGAGTACACTAAAACACACCTAACCTCTCTAGGACATTCAGAAGCCAAGTTATAAGCCCACAAAGGTGTAACTGGACTACTTCTTTAAAGTGACACCAGGCCCGGTGACCTTTGGGACATGGTTTTACCCCCTATAGGAATGTGCGATCATCTTGAAATGTTCAGATCACTTACAACTCAATAGATTCTACCTTCTTGTAGCGTTTCAGCCTGATTGGACCTTGTTTTCACACAAATGGACCCAGAATGATGTGAAATTGTGCTTCGTGCAACATAATTCTGGGTGCCATTTACAAACCATAAGTGCTAATGACTCCATTCCTTTTTGTGGTTGTAGGGGCTGTTGATTGGAGTACACTAAAGCAAACCTGATCGCTCTAGGACATTCAGAAGCCAAGTTTTAAGCCCACAAATGTGTAACTGGACTACTTCTTTAAATTGACACCAGATCCGGTGACCTTTGGGACATGGTTTGACCCCCTTAGGAAAGTGCTATCATCATGAAACATTCAGATCACTTACAACTCAATAGATTCTACCTTCTTGTAATGTTTCAGCCTGATTGGACCTTGTTTTCACACAAATGGACCCAGAATGATGTGAAATTGTGCTTCGTGCAACATAATTCTGGGTGCCATTTACAAACCATAAGGCTAATGACTCCATTCCTTTTGTGGTTGTAGGGGCTGTTGATTGGAGTACACTAAAACAAACCTGATCTCTCTAGGACATTCAGAAGCCAAGTTATAAGCCCACAAATGTGTAACTGGACTACTTCTTTAAATTGACACCAGATCCGGTGACCTTTGGGACATGGTTTGATCCCCTTAGGAAAGCGCTATCATCATGAAACGTTCAGATCACTTACAACTAAATAGATTCTACCTTCCTGTAACGTTTCAGCCTGATTGGACCTTGTTTTCACACAAATGAACCCAGAATGATGTGAAATTGTGCTTCGTGCAACATAATTCTGGGTGCCATTTACAAACCATAAATGCTAATGACTCCATTCCTTTTTGTGGTTGTAGGGGCTGTTGATTGGAGTACATTAAAACAAACCTGATCTCTCTAGGACATTCAGAAGCCAAGTTATAAGCCCACAAATGTGTAACTGGACTACTTCTTTAAATTGACACCAGATCCGGTGACCTTTGGGACATGGTTTGATCCCCTTAGGAAAGTGCTATCATCATGAAACATTCAGATCACTTACAACTCAATAGATTATAACTTCCTGTAACGTTTCAGCCTGATTGGACCTTGTTTTCACACAAATGGACCCAGAATCATGTGAAATTGTGCTTCGTGCAACATAATTCTGGGTGCCATTTAAAAACCATAAGTGCTAATGACTCCATTCCTTTTTGTGGTTGTAGGGGCTGTTGATTGGAGTATACTAAAACAAACCTGATCTCTCTAGGACATTCAGAAGCCACGTTATAAGCCCACAAATGTGTAACTGGACTACTTCTTTAAATTGACACCAGATCCGGTGACCTTTGGGACATGGTTTGACCCCCTTAGGAAAGTGCTATCATCATGAAACGTTCAGATCACTTACAACTCAATAGATTCTAACTTCCTGTAACGTTTCAGCCTGATTGGACCTTGTTTTCACACAAATGAACCCAGAATGATGTGAAAGTGTGCTTCGTGCAACATAATTCTGGGTGCCATTTAAAAACCATAAGTGCTAATGACTCCATTCCTCTTTGGGGTAATGGGGGCTGTTAACTGGAGTACTCTAAAACAAACCTGACCTCTCCAGGACATTCAGAAGCCAAGTTATAAGCCCACAAATGTGTAACTGGACTACTTCTTTAAAGTGACACCAGGCCCGGTGACCTTTGGGACATGGTTTGACCCCCTTAGGAATGTGCGATCATCATGAAACGTTCAGATCACTTACAACTCAATAGATTCTACCTTCTTGTAACGTTTCAGCCTGATTGGACCTTGTTTTCACACAAATTAACCCAGAATGATGTGAAATTGTGCTTCGTGCAACATAATTCTGGGTGCCATTTACAAACCATAAGTGCTAATGACTCCATTCCTTTTTGTGGTTGTAGGGGCTGTTTATTGGAGTACACTAAAACAAACTTAACCTCTCTAGGACATTCAGAAGCCAAGTTATAAGCCCACAAAGATGTAACTGGACTACTTCTTTAAAGTGACACCAGGCCCGGTGACCTTTGGGACATGGTTTTACCCCCTATAGGAATGTGCGATCATCTTGAAACGTTCAGATCACTTACAACTCAATAGATTCTACCTTCTTATAGCGTTTCAGCCTGATTGGACCTTGTTTTCACACAAATGGACCCAGAATGAAGTGAAATTGTTCTTCGTGCAACATAATTCTGGGTGCCATTTACAAACCATAAGTGCTAATGACTCCATTCCTTTTTGTGGTTGTAGGGGCTGTTGATTGGAGTACACTAAAACAAACCTGATCTCTCTAGGACATTCAGAAGCCAAGTTATAAGCCCACAAATGTGTAACTGGACTACTTTAAATTGACACCAGATCCGGTGACCTTTGGGACATGGTTTGACCCCCTTAGGAAAGTGCTATCATCATGAAACGTTCAGATCACTTACAACTCAATAGATTCTACCTTCTTGTAACGTTTCAGCCTGATTGGACCTTGTTTTCACACAAATGGACCCAGAATGATGTGAAATTGTGCTTCGTGCAACATAATTCTGGGTGCCATTTACAAACCATAAGTGCTAATGACTCCATTCCTTTTTGTGGTTGTAGGGGCTGTTGACTGGAGTACACTAAAACAAACCTGATCTCTCTAGGACATTCAGAAGCCAAGTTATAAGCCCACAAATGTGTAACTGGACTACTTCTTTAAAGTGACACCAGGCCCGGTGACCTTTGGGACATGGTTTGACCCCCTATAGGAATGTGCGATCATCATGAAACGTTCAGATCACTTACAACTCAATAGATTCTACCTTCTTGTAACGTTTCAGCCTGATTGGACCTTGTTTTCACACAAATGAACCCAGAATGAAGTGAAATTGTGCTTCGTGCAACATAATTCTGGGTGCCATTTACAAACCATAAGTGCTAATGACTCCATTCCTTTTTGTGGTTGTAGGGGCTGTTGATTGGAGTACACTAAAACAAACCTGATCTCTCTAGGACATTCAGAAGCCAAGTTATAAGCCCACAAATGTGTAACTGTACTACTTCTTTAAATTGACACCAGATCCGGTGACCTTTGGGACATGGTTTGACCCCCTTAGGAAAGTGCTATCATCATGAAACGTTCAGATCACTTACAACTCAATAGATTCTACCTTCTTGTAACGTTTCAGCCTGATTGGACCTTGTTTTCACACAAATGGACCCAGAATGATGTGAAATTGTGCTTCGTGCAACATAATTCTGGGTGCCATTTACAAACCATAAGTGCTAATGACTCCATTCCTTTTTGTGGTTGTAGGGGCTGTTGATTGGAGTACACTAAAACAAACCTGATCTCTCCAGGACATTCAGAAGCCAAGTTATAAGCCCACAAATGTGTAACTGGACTACTTCTTTAAAGTGACACCAGGCCCGGTGACCTTTGGGACATGGTTTGACCCCCTATAGGAATGTGCGATCATCATGAAACGTTCAGATCACTTACAACTCAATAGATTCTACCTTCTTGTAACGTTTCAGCCTGATTGGACCTTGTTTTCACACAAATTAACCCAGAATGATGTGAAATTGTGCTTCGTGCAACATAATTCTGGGTGCCATTTACAAACCATAAGTGCTAATGACTCCATTCCTTTTTGTGGTTGTAGGGGCTGTTGATTGGAGTACACTAAAACAAACTTAACCTCTCTAGGACATTCAGAAGCCAAGTTATAAGCCCACAAAGATGTAACTGGACTACTTCTTTAAAGTGACACCAGGCCCGGTGACCTTTGGGACATGGTTTTACCCCCTATAGGAATGTGCGATCATCTTGAAGCGTTCAGATCACTTACAACTCAATAGATTCTACCTTCTTAAAGCGTTTCAGCCTGATTGGACCTTGTTTTCACACAAATGGACCCAGAATGAAGTGAAATTGTGCTTCGTGCAACATAATTCTGGGTGCCATTTACAAACCATAAGTGCTAATGACTCCATTCCTTTTTGTGGTTGTAGGGGCTGTTGATTGGAGTACACTAAAACAAACCTGATCTCTCTAGGACATTCAGAAGCCAAGTTATAAGCCCACAAATGTGTAACTGGACTACTTTAAATTGACACCAGATCCGGTGACCTTTGGGACATGGTTTGACCCCCTTAGGAAAGTGCTATCATCATGAAACGTTCAGATCACTTACAACTCAATAGATTCTACCTTCTTGTAACGTTTCAGCCTGATTGGACCTTGTTTTCACACAAATGGACCCAGAATGATGTGAAATTGTGCTTCGTGCAACATAATTCTGGGTGCCATTTACAAACCATAAGTGCTAATGACTCCATTCCTTTTTGTGGTTGTAGGGGCTGTTGATTGGAGTACACTAAAACAAACCTGATCTCTCTAGGACATTCAGAAGCCAAGTTATAAGCCCACAAATGTGTAACTGGACTAATTCTTTAAAGTGACACCAGATCCGGTGACCTTTGCGACATGGTTTGACCCCCTTAGGAAAGTGCTATCATCATGAAACGTTCAGATCACTTACAACTCAATAGATTCTACCTTCCTGTAACGTTTCTGCCTGATTGGACCTTGTTTTCACACAAATGAACCCAGAATGATGTGAAATTGTGCTTCGTGCAACATAATTCTGGGTGCCATTTACAAACCATAAGTGCTAATGACTCCATTCCTTTTTGTGGTTGTAGGGGCTGTTGATTGGAGTACATTAAAACAAACCTGATCTCTCTAGGACATTCAGAAGCCAAGTTATAAGCCTACAAAGATGTAACTGGACTACTTCTTTAAAGTGACACCAGGCCCGGTGACCTTTGGGACATGGTTTTACCCCCTATAGGAATGTGCGATCATCTTGAAACGTTCAGATCACTTACAACTCAATAGATTCTACCTTCCTGTAACGTTTCAGCCTGATTGGACCTTGTTTTCACACAAATGGACCCAGAATGATGTGAAATTGTGCTTCGTGCAACATAATTCTGGGTGCCATTTAAGAACCATAAGTGCTAATGACTCCATTCCTTTTTGTGGTTGTAGGGGCTGTTGATTGGAGTACACTAAAACAACCCTGATCTCTCTAGGACATTCAGAAGCCAAGTTATAAGCCCACAAAGGTGTAACTGGACTACTTCTTTAAAGTGACACCAGGCCCGGTGACCTTTGGGACATGGTTTGACCCCCTATAGGAAAGTGCTATCATCATGAAACGTTCAGATCACTTACAACTCAATAGATTCTACCTTCCTGTAACGTTTCTGCCTGATTGGACCTTGTTTTCACACAAATGAACCCAGAATGATGTGAAATTTTGCTTCGTGCAACATAATTCTGGGTGCCATTTACAAACCATAAGTGCTAATGACTCCATTCCTTTTTGTGGTTGTAGGGGCTGTTGATTGGAGTACATTAAAACAAACCTGACCTCTCCAGGACATTCAGAAGCCAAGTTATAAGCCCACAAATGTGTAACTGGACTACTACTTTAAATTGACACCAGATCCGGTGACATTTGGGACATGGTTTGACCCCCTTAGGAAAGTGCTATCATCATGAAACGTTCAGATCACTTACAACTCAATAGATTCTACCTTCCTGTAACGTTTCAGCCTGATTGGACCTTGTTTTCACACAAATGAACCCAGAATGATGTGAAATTGTGCTTCGTGCAACATAATTCTGGGTGCCATTTAAAAACCATAAGTGCTAATGACTCCATTCCTTTTTGTGGTTGTAGGGGCTGTTGATTGGAGTATACTAAAACAAACCTGATCTCTCTAGGACATTCAGAAGCCAAGTTATAAGCCCACAAATGTGTAACTGGACTACTTCTTTACACACCAGATCCGGTGACCTTTGGGACATGGTTTGACCCCCTTAGGGAAGTGCTATCATCATGAAACGTTCAGATCCCTTACAATTTAATAGATTCTACCTTCCTGTAATGTTTCAGCCTGATTGGACCTTGTTTTCACACAAATGGACCAAGAATGATGTGAAATTGTGCTTCGTGCAACATAATTCTGGGTGCCATTTACAAACCATAAGTGCTAATGACTCCATTCCTTTTTGTGGTTGTAGGGGCTGTTGATTGGAGTACACTAAAACAAACCTGATCTCTCTAGGACATTCAGAAGCCAAGTTATAAGCCCACAAATGTGTAACTGGACTACTTCTTTAAATTGACACCAGATCCGGTGACCTTTGGGACATGGTTTGACCCCCTTAGGAAAGTGCTATCATCATGAAACGTTCAGATCACTTACAACTCAATAGATTCTACCTTCCTGTAACGTTTCAGCCTGATTGGACCTTGTTTTCACACAAATGAACCCAGAATGATGTGAAATTGTGCTTCGTGCAACATAATTCTGGGTGCCATTTAAAAACCATAAGTGCTAATGACTCCATTCCTTTTTGTGGTTGTAGGGGCTGTTGATTGGTGTACACTAAAACAAACCTGATCGCTCTAGGACATTCAGAAGCCAAGTTATAAGCCCACAAATGTGTAACTGGACTACTTCTTTAAATTGACACCAGATCCGGTGACCTTTGGGACATGGTTTGACCCCCTTAGGAAAGTGCTATCATCATGAAACGTTCAGATCACTTACAACGCAATAGATTCTACCTTCCTGTAACGTTTCAGCCTGATTGGACCTTGTTTTCACACAAATGAACCCAGAATGATGTGAAATTGTGCTTCGTGCAACATAATTCTGGGTGCCATTTAAAAACCATAAGTGCTAATGTCTCCATTCCTTTTTGTGGTTCTAGGGGCTGTTGATTGGACTACACTAAAACAAACCTGATCTCTCTAGGACATTCAGAAGCCAAGTTATAAGCCCACACACAAAGATGTAACTGGACTACTTCTTTAAAGTGACACTTGGCCCGGTGACCTTTGGGACATGGTTTGACCCCCTATAGGAATGTGCGATCATCTTGAAACGTTCAGATCACTTACAACCTCAATAGATTCTACCTTCTTGTAGCGTTTCAGCCGGATTGGACCTTGTTTTCACACAAATTGACCCAGAATCATGTGAAATTGTGCTTACTGCAGCATAATTCTGGGTGCCATTTAAGAACCATAAGTGCTAATGACTCCATTCCTTTTTGTGGTTGTAGGGGCTGTTGATTGGAGTACACTAAAATAAACCTGATCTCTCTAGGACATTCAGAAGCCAATTTATAAGCCCACAAATGTGTAAATGGACTACTTCTTTAAATTGACACCAGATCCGGTGACCTTTGGGACATGGTTTGACCCCCTTAGGAAAGCGCTATCATCATGAAACGTTCAGATCACTTACAACTCAATAGATTCTAGCTTCCAGTAACGTTTCAGCCTGATTGGACCTTGTTTTCACACAAATGAACCCAGAATGATGTGAAATTGTGCTTCGTGCAAAATAATTCTGGGTGCCATTTACAAACCATAAGTGCTAATGACTCCATTCCTTTTTGTGGTTGTAGGGGCTGTTGATTGGAGTACATTAAAACAAACCTGACCTCTCCAGGACATTCAGAAGCCAAGTTATAAGCCCACAAATGTGTAACTGGACTACTACTTTAAATTGACACCAGATCCGGTGACATTTGGGACATGGTTTGACCCCCTTAGGAAAGTGCTATCATCATGAAACGTTCAGATCACTTACAACTCAATAGATTCTACCTTCCTGTAACGTTTCAGCCTGATTGGACCTTGTTTTCACACAAATGAACCCAGAATGATGTGAAATTGTGCTTCGTGCAACATAATTCTGGGTGCCATTTAAAAACCATAAGTGCTAATGACTCCATTCCTTTTTGTGGTTGTAGGGGCTGTTGATTGGAGTATACTAAAACAAACCTGATCTCTCTAGGACATTCAGAAGCCAAGTTATAAGCCCACAAATGTGTAACTGGACTACTTCTTTAGACACCAGATCCGGTGACCTTTGGGACATGGTTTGACCCCCTTAGGGAAGTGCTATCATCATGAAACGTTCAGATCACTTACAATTTAATAGATTCTACCTTCCTGTAATGTTTCAGCCTGATTGGACCTTGTTTTCACACAAATGGACCCAGAATGATGTGAAATTGTGCTTCGTGCAACATAATTCTGGGTGCCATTTACAAACCATAAGTGCTAATGACTCCATTCCTTTTTGTGGTTGTAGGGGCTGTTGATTGGAGTACACTAAAACAAACCTGATCTCTCTAGGACATTCAGAAGCCAAGTTATAAGCCCACAAATGTGTAACTGGACTACTTCTTTAAATTGACACCAGATCCGGTGACCTTTGGGACATGGTTTGACCCCCTTAGGAAAGTGCTATCATCATGAAACGTTCAGATCACTTACAACTCAATAGATTCTACCTTCCTGTAACGTTTCAGCCTGATTGGACCTTGTTTTCACACAAATGAACCCAGAATGATGTGAAATTGTGCTTCGTGCAACATAATTCTGGGTGCCATTTAAAAACCATAAGTGCTAATGACTCCATTCCTTTTTGTGGTTGTAGGGGCTGTTGATTGGTGTACACTAAAACAAACCTGATCGCTCTAGGACATTCAGAAGCCAAGTTATAAGCCCACAAATGTGTAACTGGACTACTTCTTTAAACTGACACCAGATCCGGTGACCTTTGGGACATGGTTTGACCCCCTTAGGAAAGTGCTATCATCATGAAACGTTCAGATCACTTACAACGCAATAGATTCTACCTTCCTGTAACGTTTCAGCCTGATTGGACCTTGTTTTCACACAAATGAACCCAGAATGATGTGAAATTGTGCTTCGTGCAACATAATTCTGGGTGCCATTTAAAAACCATAAGTGCTAATGTCTCCATTCCTTTTTGTGGTTCTAGGGGCTGTTGATTGGAGTACACTAAAACAAACCTGATCTCTCTAGGACATTCAGAAGCCAACTTATAAGCCCACACACAAAGATGTAACTGGACTACTTCTTTAAAGTGACACTTGGCCCGGTGACCTTTGGGACATGGTTTGACCCCCTATAGGAATGTGCGATCATCTTGAAACGTTCAGATCACTTACAACTCAATAGATTCTACCTTCTTGTAGCGTTTCAGCCGGATTGGACCTTGTTTTCACACAAATTGACCCAGAATCATGTGAAATTGTGCTTAGTGCAGCATAATTCTGGGTGCCATTTAAGAACCATAAGTGCTAATGACTCCATTCCTTTTTGTGGTTGTAGGGGCTGTTGATTGGAGTACACTAAAGTAAACCTGATCTCTCTAGGACATTCAGAAGCCAAGTTATAAGCCCACAAATGTGTAAATGGACTACTTCTTTAAATTGACACCAGATCCGGTGACCTTTGGGACATGGTTTGACCCCCTTAGGACAGCGCTATCATCATGAAACGTTCAGATCACTTACAACTCAATAGATTCTACCTTCCTGTAACGTTTCAGCCTGATTGGACCTTGTTTTCACACAAATGAACCCAGAATGATGTGAAATTGTGCTTCGTGCAACATAATTCTGGGTGCCATTTAAAAACCATAAGTGCTAATGACTCCATTCCTTTTTGTGGTTGTAGGGGCTGTTGATTGGTGTACACTAAAACAAACCTGATCGCTCTAGGACATTCAGAAGCCAAGTTATAAGCCCACAAATGTGTAACTGGACTACTTCTTTAAACTGACACCAGATCCGGTGACCTTTGGGACATGGTTTGACCCCCTTAGGAAAGTGCTATCATCATGAAACGTTCAGATCACTTACAACGCAATAGATTCTACCTTCCTGTAACGTTTCAGCCTGATTGGACCTTGTTTTCACACAAATGAACCCAGAATGATGCGAAATTGTGCTTCGTGCAACATAATTCTGGGTGCCATTTAAAAACCATAAGTGCTAATGTCTCCATTCCTTTTTGTGGTTCTAGGGGCTGTTGATTGGAGTACACTAAAACAAACCTGATCTCTCTAGGACATTCAGAAGCCAACTTATAAGCCCACACACAAAGATGTAACTGGACTACTTCTTTAAAGTGACACTTGGCCCGGTGACCTTTGGGACATGGTTTGACCCCCTATAGGAATGTGCGATCATCTTGAAACGTTCAGATCACTTACAACTCAATAGATTCTACCTTCTTGTAGCGTTTCAGCCGGATTGGACCTTGTTTTCACACAAATTGACCCAGAATCATGTGAAATTGTGCTTAGTGCAGCATAATTCTGGGTGCCATTTAAGAACCATAAGTGCTAATGACTCCATTCCTTTTTGTGGTTGTAGGGGCTGTTGATTGGAGTACACTAAAGTAAACCTGATCTCTCTAGGACATTCAGAAGCCAAGTTATAAGCCCACAAATGTGTAAATGGACTACTTCTTTAAATTGACACCAGATCCGGTGACCTTTGGGACATGGTTTGACCCCCTTAGGACAGCGCTATCATCATGAAACGTTCAGATCACTTACAACTCAATAGATTCTAGCTTCCAGTAACGTTTCAGCCTGATTGGACCTTGTTTTCACACAAATGAACCCAGAATGATGTGAAATTGTGCTTCGTGCAAAATAATTCTGGGTGCCATTTACAAACCATAAGTGCTAATGACTCCATTCCTTTTTGTGGTTGTAGGGGCTGTTGATTGGAGTACACTAAAACAAACCTAACCTCTCTAGGACATTCAGAAGCCAAGTTATAAGCCCACAAAGGTGTAACTGGACTACTTCTTTAAAGTGACACTTGGCCCGGTGACCTTTGGGACATGGTTTGACCCCCTATAGGAATGTGCGATCATCTTGAAACGTTCAGATCACTTACAACTCAATAGATTCTACCTTCTTGTAGCGTTTCAGCCGGATTGGACCTTGTTTTCACACAAATTGACCCAGAATGATGTGAAATTGTGCTTCGTGCAACATAATTCTGGGTGCCACTTACAAACCATAAGTGCTAATGACTCCATTCCTTTTTGTGGTTGTAGGGGCTGTTGATTGGAGTACATTAAAACAAACCTGATCTCTCTAGGACATTCAGAAGCCAAGTTATAAGCCCACAAATGTGTAACTGGACTACTTCTTTAAATTGACACCAGATCCAGTGACCTTTGGGACATGGTTTGACCCCCTTAGGAAAGTGCTATCATCATGAAACGTTCAGATCACTTACAACTCAATAGATTCTACCTTCCTGTAACGTTTCAGCCTGATTGGACCTTGTTTTCACACAAATGGACCCAGAATGATGTGAAATTGTGCTTCGTGCAACATAATTCTGGGTGCCATTTAAAAACCATAAGTGCTAATGACTCCATTCCTTTTTGTGGTTGTAGGGGCTGTTGATTGGAGTACACTAAAATAAACCTGATCTCTCTAGGACATTCAGAAGCCAAGTTATAAGCCCACAAATGTGTAACTGGACTACTTCTTTAAATTGACACCAGATCCGGTGACCTTTGGGACATGGTTTGACCCCCTTAGGAAAGTGCTATCATCATGAAACGTTCAGATCACTTACAACTCAATAGATTCTACCTTCCTGTAACGTTTCAGCCTGATTGGACCTTGTTTTCACACAAATGAACCCAGAATGATGTGAAATTGTGCTTCGTGCAACATAATTCTGGGTGCCATTTACAAACCATAAGTGCTAATGACTCCATTCCTTTTTGTGGTTGTAGGGGCTGTTGATTGGAGTACACTAAAACAAACTTGACCTCTCTAGGACATTCAGAAGCCAAGTTATAAGCCCACAAAGGTGTAACTGGACAACTTCTTTAAAGTGACACCAGATCCGGTGACCTTTGGGACATGGTTTGACCCCCTTAGGAAAGTGCTATCATCATGAAACATTCAGATCACTTACAACTCAATAGATTCTACCTTCCTGTAACGTTTCAGCCTGATTGGACCTTGTTTTCACACAAATGAACCCAGAATGATGTGAAATTGTGCTTCGTGCAACATAATTCTGGGTGCCATTTACAAACCTTAAGTGCTAATGACTCCATTCCTTTTTGTGGTTGTAGGGGCTGTTGATTGGAGTACACTAAAACAAACCTGATCTCTCTAGGACATTCAGAAGCCAAGTTATAAGCCCACAAATGTGTAACTGGACTACTTCTTTAAATTGACACCAGATCCGGTGACCTTTGGGACATGGTTTGACCCCCTTAGGAAAGTGCTATCATCATGAAACGTTCAGATCACTTACAACTCAATAGATTCTACCTTCCTGTAACGTTTCAGCCTGATTGGACCTTGTTTTCACACAAATGAACCCAGAATGATGTGAAATTGTGCTTCGTGCAACATAATTCTGGGTGCCATTTACAAACCATAAGTGCTAATGACTCCATTCCTTTTTGTGGTTTTAGGGGCTGTTGATTGGACTACACTAAAACAAACTAACCTCTCTAGGACATTCAGAAGCCAAGTTATAAGCCCAAAAGGTGTAACTGGACTACTACTTTAAAGTGACACCAGGCCCGGTGACCTTTGGGACATGGTTTTACCCCCTATCGGAATGTGCGATCATCTTGAAATGTTCAGATCACTTACAACTCAATAGATTCTACCTTCTTGTAGCGTTTCAGCCTGATTGGACCTTGTTTTCACACAAATGGACCCAGAATGATGTGAAATTGTGCTTCGTGCAACATAATTCTGGGTGCCATTTACAAACCATAAGTGCTAATGACTCCATTCCTTTTTGTGGTTGTAGGGGCTGTTGATTGGAGTACACTAAACAAACCTGATCTCTCTAGGACATTCAGAAGCCAAGTTATAAGCCCAAAAGTTGTAACTGGACTACTACTTTAAAGTGACACCAGGCCCGGTGACCTTTGGGACATGGTTTTACCCCCTATAGGAATGTGCGATCATCTTGAAATGTTCAGATCACTTACAACTCAATAGATTCTACCTTCTTGTAGCGTTTCAGCCTGATTGGACCTTGTTTTCACACAAATGGACCCAGAATGAAGTGAAATTGTGCTTCGTGCAACATAATTCTGGGTGCCATTTACAAACCATAAGTGCTAATGACTCCATTCCTTTTTGTGGTTGTAGGGGCTGTTGATTGGAGTACACTAAAACAAACCTGATCTCTCTAGGACATTCAGAAGCCAAGTTATAAGCCCACAAATGTGTAACTGGACTACTTTAAATTGACACCAGATCCGGTGACCTTTGGGACATGGTTTGACCCCCTTAGTAAAGTGCTATCATCATGAAACGTTCAGATCACTTACAACTCAATAGATTCTACCTTCTTGTAACGTTTCAGCCTGATTGGACCTTGTTTTCACACAAATAGACCCAGAATGATGTGAAATTGTGCTTCGTGCAACATAATTCTGGGTGCCATTTACAAACCATAAGTGCTAATGACTCCATTCCTTTTTGTGGTTGTAGGGGCTGTTGACTGGAGTACACTAAAACAAACCTGATCTCTCTAGGACATTCAGAAGCCAAGTTATAAGCCCACAAATGTGTAACTGGACTAATTCTTTAAAGTGACACCAGATCCGGTGACCTTTGCGACATGGTTTGACCCCCTTAGGAAAGTGCTATCATCATGAAACATTCAGATCACTTACAACTCAATAGATTCTACCTTCCTGTAACGTTTCAGCCTGATTGGACCTTGTTTTCACACAAATGAACCCAGAATGATGTGAAATTGTGCTTCGTGCAACATAATTCTGGGTGCCATTTACAAACCATAAATGTTAATGACTCCATTCCTTTTTGTGGTTGTAGGGGCTGTTGATTGGAGTACATTAAAACAAACCTGATCTCTCTAGGACATTCAGAAGCCAAGTTATAAGCCCACAAATGTGTAACTGGACTACTTCTTTAAATTGACACCAGATCCGGTGACCTTTGGGACATGGTTTGATCCCCTTAGGAAAGTGCTATCATCATGAAACATTCAGATGACTTACAACTCAATAGATTCTAACTTCCTGTAACGTTTCAGCCTGATTGGACCTTGTTTTCACACAAATGGACCCAGAATCATGTGAAATTGTGCTTCGTGCAACATAATTCTGGGTGCCATTTAAAAACCATAAGTGCTAATGACTCCATTCCTTTTTGTGGTTGTAGGGGCTGTTGATTGGAGTATACTAAAACAAACCTGATCTCTCTAGGACATTCAGAAGCCACGTTATAAGCCCACAAATGTGTACCTGGACTACTTCTTTAAATTGACACCAGATCCGGTGACCTTTGGGACATGGTTTGACCCCCTTAGGAAAGTGCTATCATCATGAAACGTTCAGATCACTTACAACTCAATAGATTCTAACTTCCTGTAACGTTTCAGCCTGATTGGACCTTGTTTTCACACAAATGAACCCAGAATGATGTGAAAGTGTGCTTCGTGCAACATAATTCTGGGTGCCATTTAAAAACCATAAGTGCTAATGACTCCATTCCTCTTTGGGGTAATGGGGGCTGTTAACTGGAGTACTCTAAAACAAACCTGACCTCTCTAGGATATTCAGAAGCCAAGTTATAAGCCCACAAATGTGTAACTGGACTACTTCTTTAAAGTGACACCAGGCCCGGTGACCTTTGGGACATGGTTTGACCCCCTATAGGAATGTGCGATCATCATGAAACGTTCAGATCACTTACAACTCAATAGATTCTACCTTCTTGTAACGTTTCAGCCTGATTGGACCTTGTTTTCACACAAATGAACCCAGAATGAAGTGAAATTGTGCTTCGTGCAACATAATTCTGGGTGCCATTTACAAACCATAAGTGCTAATGACTCCATTCCTTTTTGTGGTTGTAGGGGCTGTTGATTGGAGTACACTAAAACAAACCTGATCTCTCTAGGACATTCAGAAGCCAAGTTATAAGCCCACAAATGTGTAACTGTACTACTTCTTTAAATTGACACCAGATCCGGTGACCTTTGGGACATGGTTTGACCCCCTTAGGAAAGTGCTATCATCATGAAACGTTCAGATCACTTACAACTCAATAGATTCTAACTTCTTGTAACTTTTCAGCCTGATTGGACCTTGTTTTCACACAAATGGACCCAGAATTATGTGAAATTGTGCTTCGTGCAACATAATTCTGGGTGCCATTTACAAACCATAAGTGCTAATGACTCCATTCCTTTTTGTGGTTGTAGGGGCTGTTGATTGGAGTACACTAAAACAAACCTGATCTCTCCAGGACATTCAGAAGCCAAGTTATAAGCCCACAAATGTGTAACTGGACTACTTCTTTAAAGTGACACCAGGCCCGGTGACCTTTGGGACATGGTTTGACCCCCTATAGGAATGTGCGATCATCATGAAACGTTCAGATCACTTACAACTCAATAGATTCTACCTTCTTGTAACGTTTCAGCCTGATTGGACCTTGTTTTCACACAAATTAACCCAGAATGATGTGAAATTGTGCTTCGTGCAACATAATTCTGGGTGCCACTTACAAACCATAAGTGCTAATGACTCCATTCCTTTTTGTGGTTGTAGGGGCTGTTGATTGGAGTACACTAAAACAAACCTGATCTCTCTAGGACATTCAGAAGCCAAGTTATAAGCCCACAAATGTGTAACTGGACTACTTTAAATTGACACCAGATCCGGTGACCTTTGGGACATGGTTTGACCCCCTTAGGAAAGTGCTATCATCATGAAACGTTCAGATCACTTACAACTCAATAGATTCTACCTTCTTGTAACGTTTCAGCCTGATTGGACCTTGTTTTCACACAAATGGACCCAGAATGATGTGAAATTGTGCTTCGTGCAACATAATTCTGGGTGCCATTTACAAACCATAAGTGCTAATGACTCCATTCCTTTTTGTGGTTGTAGGGGCTGTTGATTGGAGTACACTAAAACAAACCTGATCTCTCTAGGACATTCAGAAGCCAAGTTATAAGCCCACAAATGTGTAACTGGACTAATTCTTTAAAGTGACACCAGATCCGGTGACCTTTGCGACATGGTTTGACCCCCTTAGGAAAGTGCTATCATCATGAAACGTTCAGATCACTTACAACTCAATAGATTCTACCTTCCTGTAACGTTTCTGCCTGATTGGACCTTGTTTTCACACAAATGAACCCAGAATGATGTGAAATTGTGCTTCGTGCAACATAATTCTGGGTGCCATTTACAAACCATAAGTGCTAATGACTCCATTCCTTTTTGTGGTTGTAGGGGCTGTTGATTGGAGTACACTAAAACAAACCTGATCTCTCTAGGACATTCAGAAGCCAAGTTATAAGCCCACAAATGTGTAACTGGACTACTTTAAATTGACACCAGATCCGGTGACCTTTGGGACATGGTTTGACCCCCTTAGGAAAGTGCTATCATCATGAAACGTTCAGATCACTTACAACTCAATAGATTCTACCTTCTTGTAACGTTTCAGCCTGATTGGACCTTGTTTTCACACAAATGGACCCAGAATCATGTGAAATTGTGCTTCGTGCAACATAATTCTGGGTGCCATTTAAAAACCATAAGTGCTAATGACTCCATTCCTTTTTGTGGTTGTAGGGGCTGTTGATTGGAGTATACTAAAACAAACCTGATCTCTCTAGGACATTCAGAAGCCACATTATAAGCCCACAAATGTGTAACTGGACTACTTCTTTAAATTGACACCAGATCCGGTGACCTTTGGGACATGGTTTGACCCCCTTAGGAAAGTGCTATCATCATGAAACGTTCAGATCACTTACAACTCAATAGATTCTAACTTCCTGTAACGTTTCAGCCTGATTGGACCTTGTTTTCACACAAATGAACCCAGAATGATGTGAAAGTGTGCTTCGTGCAACATAATTCTGGGTGCCATTTAAAAACCATAAGTGCTAATGACTCCATTCCTCTTTGGGGTAATGGGGGCTGTTAACTGGAGTACTCTAAAACAAACCTGACCTCTCTAGGATATTCAGAAGCCAAGTTATAAGCCCACAAATGTGTAACTGGACTACTTCTTTAAAGTGACACCAGGCCCGGTGACCTTTGGGACATGGTTTGACCCCCTATAGGAATGTGCGATCATCATGAAACGTTCAGATCACTTACAACTCAATAGATTCTACCTTCTTGTAACGTTTCAGCCTGATTGGACCTTGTTTTCACACAAATGAACCCAGAATGAAGTGAAATTGTGCTTCGTGCAACATAATCCTGGGTGCCATTTACAAACCATAAGTGCTAATGACTCCATTCCTTTTTGTGGTTGTAGGGGCTGTTGATTGGAGTACACTAAAACAAACTTAACCTCTCTAGGACATTCAGAAGCCAAGTTATAAGCCCACAAAGATGTAACTGGACTACTTCTTTAAAGTGACACCAGGCCCGGTGACCTTTGCGACATGGTTTGACCCCCTTAGGAAAGTGCTATCATCATGAAACGTTCAGATCACTTACAACTCAATAGATTCTACCTTCCTGTAACGTTTCAGCCTGATTGGACCTTGTTTTCACACAAATGGACCCAGAATGATGTGAAATTGTGCTTCGTGCAACATAATTCTGGGTGCCATTTAAGAACCATAAGTGCTAATGACTCCATTCCTTTTTGTGGTTGTAGGGGCTGTTGATTGGAGTACACTAAAACAACCCTGATCTCTCTAGGACATTCAGAAGCCAAGTTATAAGCCCACAAAGGTGTAACTGGACTACTTCTTTAAAGTGACACCAGGCCCGGTGACCTTTGGGACATGGTTTGACCCCCTATAGGAAAGTGCTATCATCATGAAACGTTCAGATCACTTACAACTCAATAGATTCTACCTTCTTATAGCGTTTCAGCCTGATTGGACCTTGTTTTCACACAAATGGACCCAGAATGAAGTGAAATTTTGCTTCGTGCAACATAATTCTGGGTGCCATTTACAAACCATAAGTGCTAATGACTCCATTCCTTTTTGTGGTTGTAGGGGCTGTTGATTGGAGTACACTAAAACAAACCTGATCTCTCTAGGACATTCAGAAGCCAAGTTATAAGCCCACTAATGCGTAACTGGACTACTTTAAATTGACACCAGATCCGGTGACCTTTGGGACATGGTTTGACCCCCTTAGGAAAGTGCTATCATCATGAAACGTTCAGATCAATTACAACTCAATAGATTCTACCTTCTTGTAACGTTTCAGCCTGATTGGACCTTGTTTTCACACAAATGGACCCAGAATGATGTGAAATTGTGCTTCGTGCAACATAATTCTGGGTGCCATTTACAAACCATAAGTGCTAATGACTCCATTCCTTTTTGTGGTTGTAGGGGCTGTTGATTGGAGTACACTAAAACAAACCTGATCTCTCTAGGACATTCAGAAGCCAAGTTATAAGCCCACAAATGTGTAACTGGACTAATTCTTTAAAGTGACACCAGATCCGGTGACCTTTGCGACATGGTTTGACCCCCTTAGGAAAGTGCTATCATCATGAAACATTCAGATCACTTACAACTCAATAGATTCTACCTTCCTGTAACGTTTCAGCCTGATTGGACCTTGTTTTCACACAAATGAACCCAGAATGATGTGAAATTGTGCTTCGTGCAACATAATTCTGGGTGCCATTTACAAACCATAAATGCTAATGACTCCATTCCTTTTTGTGGTTGTAGGGGCTGTTGATTGGAGTACATTAAAACAAACCTGATCTCTCTAGGATATTCAGAAGCCAAGTTATAAGCCCACAAATGTGTAACTGGACTACTTCTTTAAATTGACACCAGATCCGGTGACCTTTGGGACATGGTTTGATCCCCTTAGGAAAGTGCTATCATCATGAAACATTCAGATCACTTACAACTCAATAGATTCTACCTTCCTGTAACGTTTCAGCCTGATTGGACCTTGTTTTCACACAAATGAACCCAGAATGATGTGAAATTGTGCTTCGTGCAACATAATTCTGGGTGCCATTTACAAACCATAAATGCTAATGACTCCATTCCTTTTTGTGGTTGTAGGGGCTGTTGATTGGAGTACATTAAAACAAACCTGATCTCTCTAGGATATTCAGAAGCCAAGTTATAAGCCCACAAATGTGTAACTGGACTACTTCTTTAAATTGACACCAGATCCGGTGACCTTTGGGACATGGTTTGATCCCCTTAGGAAAGTGCTATCATCATGAAACATTCAGATCACTTACAACTCAATAGATTCTAACTTCCTGTATTGTTTCAGCCTGATTGGACCTTGTTTTCACACAAATGGACCCAGAATCATGTGAAATTGTGCTTCGTGCAACATAATTCTGGGTGCCATTTAAAAACCATAAGTGCTAATGACTCCATTCCTTTTTGTGGTTGTAGGGGCTGTTGATTGGAGTATACTAAAACAAACCTGATCTCTCTAGGACATTCAGAAGCCACGTTATAAGCCCACAAATGTGTAACTGGACTACTTCTTTAAATTGACACCAGATCCGGTGACCTTTGGGACATGGTTTGACCCCCTTAGGAAAGTGCTATCATCATGAAACGTTCAGATCACTTACAACTCAATAGATTCTAACTTCCTGTAACGTTTCAGCCTGATTGGACCTTGTTTTCACACAAATGGACCCAGAATGATGTGAAATTGTGCTTCGTGCAACATAATTCTGGGTGCCATTTACAAACCATAAGTGCTAATGACTCCATTCCTTTTTGTGGTTGTAGGGGCTGTTGACTGGAGTACACTAAAACAAACCTGATCTCTCTAGGACATTCAGAAGCCAAGTTATAAGCCCACAAATGTGTAACTGGACTAATTCTTTAAAGTGACACCAGATCCGGTGACCTTTGCGACATGGTTTGACCCCCTTAGGAAAGTGCTATCATCATGAAACATTCAGATCACTTACAACTCAATAGATTCTACCTTCCTGTAACGTTTCAGCCTGATTGGACCTTGTTTTCACACAAATGAACCCAGAATGATGTGAAATTGTGCTTCGTGCAACATAATTCTGGGTGCCATTTACAAACCATAAATGCTAATGACTCCATTCCTTTTTGTGGTTGTAGGGGCTGTTGATTGGAGTACATTAAAACAAACCTGATCTCTCTAGGACATTCAGAAGCCAAGTTATAAGCCCACAAATGTGTAACTGGACTACTTCTTTAAATTGACACCAGATCCGGTGACCTTTGGGACATGGTTTGATCCCCTTAGGAAAGTGCTATCATCATGAAACATTCAGATCACTTACAACTCAATAGATTCTAACTTCCTGTAACGTTTCAGCCTGATTGGACCTTGTTTTCACACAAATGGACCAAGAATCATGTGAAATTGTGCTTCGTGCAACATAATTCTGGGTGCCATTTAAAAACCATAAGTGCTAATGACTCCATTCCTTTTTGTGGTTGTAGGGGCTGTTGATTGGAGTATACTAAAACAAACCTGATCTCTCTAGGACATTCAGAAGCCACATTATAAGCCCACAAATGTGTAACTGGACTACTTCTTTAAATTGACACCAGATCCGGTGACCTTTGGGACATGGTTTGACCCCCTTAGGAAAGTGCTATCATCATGAAACGTTCAGATCACTTACAACTCAATAGATTCTAACTTCCTGTAACGTTTCAGCCTGATTGGACCTTGTTTTCACACAAATGAACCCAGAATGATGTGAAAGTGTGCTTCGTGCAACATAATTCTGGGTGCCATTTAAAAACCATAAGTGCTAATGACTCCATTCCTCTTTGGGGTAATGGGGGCTGTTAACTGGAGTACTCTAAAACAAACCTGACCTCTCTAGGATATTCAGAAGCCAAGTTATAAGCCCACAAATGTGTAACTGGACTACTTCTTTAAAGTGACACCAGGCCCGGTGACCTTTGGGACATGGTTTGACCCCCTATAGGAATGTGCGATCATCATGAAACGTTCAGATCACTTACAACTCAATAGATTCTACCTTCTTGTAACGTTTCAGCCTGATTGGACCTTGTTTTCACACAAATGAACCCAGAATGAAGTGAAATTGTGCTTCGTGCAACATAATTCTGGGTGCCATTTACAAACCATAAGTGCAAATGACTCCATTCCTTTTTGTGGTTGTAGGGGCTGTTGATTGGAGTACACTAAAAAAAAACATGATCTCTCTAGGACATTCAGAAGCCAAGTTATAAGCCCACAAATGTGTAACTGTACTACTTCTTTAAATTGACACCAGATCCGGTGACCTTTGGGACATGGTTTGACCCCCTTAGGAAAGTGCTATCATCATGAAACGTTCAGATCACTTACAACTCAATAGATTCTACCTTCTTGTAACGTTTCAGCCTGATTGGACCTTGTTTTCACACAAATGGACCCAGAATGATGTGAAATTGTGCTTCGTGCAACATAATTCTGGGTGCCATTTACAAACCATAAGTGCTAATGACTCCATTCCTTTTTGTGGTTGTAGGGGCTGTTGATTGGAGTACACTAAAACAAACTTAACCTCTCTAGGACATTCAGAAGCCAAGTTATAAGCCCACAAAGATGTAACTGGACTACTTCTTTAAAGTGACACCAGGCCCGGTGACCTTTGGGACATGGTTTTACCCCCTATAGGAATGTGCGATCATCTTGAAACGTTCAGATCACTTACAACTCAATAGATTCTACCTTCTTATAGCGTTTCAGCCTGATTGGACCTTGTTTTCACACAAATGGACCCAGAATGAAGTGAAATTGTGCTTCGTGCAACATAATTCTGGGTGCCATTTACAAACCATAAGTGCTAATGACTCCACTCCTTTTTGTGGTTGTAGGGGCTGTTGATTGGAGTACACTAAAACAAACCTGATCTCTCTAGGACATTCAGAAGCCAAGTTATAAGCCCACAAATGTGTAACTGGACTAATTCTTTAAAGTGACACCAGATCCGGTGACCTTTGCGACATGGTTTGACCCCCTTAGGAAAGTGCTATCATCATGAAACGTTCAGATCACTTACAACTCAATAGATTCTACCTTCCTGTAACGTTTCTGCCTTATTGGACCTGGTTTTCACACAAATGAACCCAGAATGATGTGAAATTGTGCTTCGTGCAACATAATTCTGGGTGCCATTTACAAACCATAAGTGCTAATGACTCCATTCCTTTTTGTGGTTGTAGGGGCTGTTGATTGGAGTACATTAAAACAAACCTGATCTCTCTAGGACATTCAGAAGCCAAGTTATAAGCCTACAAAGATGTAACTGGACTACTTCTTTAAAGTGACACCAGGCCCGGTGACCTTTGGGACATGGTTTTACCCCCTATAGGAATGTGCGATCATCTTGAAACGTTCAGATCACTTACAACTCAATAGATTCTACCTTCCTGTAACGTTTCAGCCTGATTGGACCTTGTTTTCACACAAATGGACCCAGAATGATGTGAAATTGTGCTTCGTGCAACATAATTCTGGGTGCCATTTAAGAACCATAAGTGCTAATGACTCCATTCCTTTTTGTGGTTGTAGGGGCTGTTGATTGGAGTACACTAAAACAACCCTGATCTCTCTAGGACATTCAGAAGCCAAGTTATAAGCCCACAAATGTGTAACTGGACTAATTCTTTAAAGTGACACCAGATCCGGTGACCTTTGCGACATGGTTTGACCCCCTTAGGAAAGTGCTATCATCATGAAACGTTCAGATCACTTACAACTCAATAGATTCTACCTTCCTGTAACGTTTCTGCCTTATTGGACCTTGTTTTCACACAAATGAACCCAGAATGATGTGAAATTGTGCTTCGTGCAACATAATTCTGGGTGCCATTTACAAACCATAAGTGCTAATGACTCCATTCCTTTTTGTGGTTGTAGGGGCTGTTGATTGGAGTACATTAAAACAAACCTGATCTCTCTAGGACATTCAGAAGCCAAGTTATAAGCCTACAAAGATGTAACTGGACTACTTCTTTAAAGTGACACCAGGCCCGGTGACCTTTGGGACATGGTTTTACCCCCTATAGGAATGTGCGATCATCTTGAAACGTTCAGATCACTTACAACTCAATAGATTCTACCTTCCTGTAACGTTTCAGCCTGATTGGACCTTGTTTTCACACAAATGGACCCAGAATGATGTGAAATTGTGCTTCGTGCAACATAATTCTGGGTGCCATTTAAGAACCATAAGTGCTAATGACTCCATTCCTTTTTGTGGTTGTAGGGGCTGTTGATTGGAGTACACTAAAACAACCCTGATCTCTCTAGGACATTCAGAAGCCAAGTTATAAGCCCACAAAGGTGTAACTGGACTACTTCTTTAAAGTGACACCAGGCCCGATGACCTTTGGGACATGGTTTGACCCCCTATAGGAAAGTGCTATCATCATGAAACGTTCAGATCACTTACAACTCAATAGATTCTACCTTCTTATAGCGTTTCAGCCTGATTGGACCTTGTTTTCACACAAATGGACCCAGAATGAAGTGAAATTTTGCTACGTGCAACATAATTCTGGGTGCCATTTACAAACCATAAGTGCTAATGACTCCATTCCTTTTTGTGGTTGTAGGGGCTGTTGATTGGAGTACACTAAAACAAACCTGATCTCTCTAGGACATTCAGAAGCCAAGTTATAAGCCCACAAATGTGTAACTGGACTACTTTAAATTGACACCAGATCCGGTGACCTTTGGGACATGGTTTGACCCCCTTAGGAAAGTAGTATCATCATGAAACGTTCAGATCACTTACAACTCAATAGATTCTACCTTCTTGTAACGTTTCAGCCTGATTGGACCTTGTTTTCACACAAATGGACCCAGAATGATGTGAAATTGTGCTTCGCGCAACATAATTCTGGGTGCCATTTACAAACCATAAGTGCTAATGACTCCATTCCTTTTTGTGGTTGTAGGGGCTGTTGATTGGAGTACACTAAAACAAACCTGATCTCTCTAGGACATTCAGAAGCCAAGTTATAAGCCCACAAATGTGTAACTGGACTAATTCTTTAAAGTGACACCAGATCCGGTGACCTTTGCGACATGGTTTGACCCCCTTAGGAAAGTGCTATCATCATGAAACATTCAGATCACTTACAACTCAATAGATTCTACCTTCCTGTAACGTTTCAGCCTGATTGGACCTTGTTTTCACACAAATGAACCCAGAATGATGTGAAATTGTGCTTCGTGCAACATAATTCTGGGTGCCATTTACAAACCATAAATGCTAATGACTCCATTCCTTTTTGTGGTTGTAGGGGCTGTTGATTGGAGTACATTAAAACAAACCTGATCTCTCTAGGACATTCAGAAGCCAAGTTATAAGCCCACAAATGTGTAACTGGACTACTTCTTTAAATTGACACCAGATCCGGTGACCTTTGGGACATGGTTTGATCCCCTTAGGAAAGTGCTATCATCATGAAACATTCAGATCACTTACAACTCAATAGATTCTAACTTCCTGTATTGTTTCAGCCTGATTGGACCTTGTTTTCACACAAATGGACCCAGAATCATGTGAAATTGTGCTTCGTGCAACATAATTCTGGGTGCCATTTAAAAACCATAAGTGCTAATGACTCCATTCCTTTTTGTGGTTGTAGGGGCTGTTGATTGGAGTATACTAAAACAAACCTGATCTCTCTAGGACATTCAGAAGCCACGTTATAAGCCCACAAATGTGTAACTGGACTACTTCTTTAAATTGACACCAGATCCGGTGACCTTTGGGACATGGTTTGACCCCCTTAGGAAAGTGCTATCATCATGAAACGTTCAGATCACTTACAACTCAATAGATTCTAACTTCCTGTAACGTTTCAGCCTGATTGGACCTTGTTTTCACACAAATGAACCCAGAATGATGTGAAAGTGTGCTTCGTGCAACATAATTCTGGGTGCCATTTAAAAACCATAAGTGCTAATGACTCCATTCCTCTTTGGGGTAATGGGGGCTGTTAACTGGAGTACTCTAAAACAAACCTGACCTCTCTAGGATATTCAGAAGCCAAGTTATAAGCCCACAAATGTGTAACTGGACTACTTCTTTAAAGTGACACCAGGCCCGGTGACCTTTGGGACATGGTTTGACCCCCTATAGGAATGTGCGATCATCATGAAACGTTCAGATCACTTACAACTCAATAGATTCTACCTTCTTGTAACGTTTCAGCCTGATTGGACCTTGTTTTCACACAAATGAACCCAGAATGAAGTGAAATTGTGCTTCGTGCAACATAATTCTGGGTGCCATTTACAAACCATAAGTGCAAATGACTCCATTCCTTTTTGTGGTTGTAGGGGCTGTTGATTGGAGTACACTAAAAAAAAACATGATCTCTCTAGGACATTCAGAAGCCAAGTTATAAGCCCACAAATGTGTAACTGTACTACTTCTTTAAATTGACACCAGATCCGGTGACCTTTGGGACATGGTTTGACCCCCTTAGGAAAGTGCTATCATCATGAAACGTTCAGATCACTTACAACTCAATAGATTCTACCTTCTTGTAACGTTTCAGCCTGATTGGACCTTGTTTTCACACAAATGGACCCAGAATGATGTGAAATTGTGCTTCGTGCAACATAATTCTGGGTGCCATTTACAAACCATAAGTGCTAATGACTCCATTCCTTTTTGTGGTTGTAGGGGCTGTTGATTGGAGTACACTAAAACAAACTTAACCTCTCTAGGACATTCAGAAGCCAAGTTATAAGCCCACAAAGATGTAACTGGACTACTTCTTTAAAGTGACACCAGGCCCGGTGACCTTTGGGACATGGTTTTACCCCCTATAGGAATGTGCGATCATCTTGAAACGTTCAGATCACTTACAACTCAATAGATTCTACCTTCTTATAGCGTTTCAGCCTGATTGGACCTTGTTTTCACACAAATGGACCCAGAATGAAGTGAAATTGTGCTTCGTGCAACATAATTCTGGGTGCCATTTACAAACCATAAGTGCTAATGACTCCATTCCTTTTTGTGGTTGTAGGGGCTGTTGATTGGAGTACACTAAAACAAACCTGATCTCTCTAGGACATTCAGAAGCCAAGTTATAAGCCCACAAAGGTGTAACTGGACTAATTCTTTAAAGTGACACCAGATCCGGTGACCTTTGCGACATGGTTTGACCCCCTTAGGAAAGTGCTATCATCATGAAACGTTCAGATCACTTACAACTCAATAGATTCTACCTTCCTGTAACGTTTCTGCCTTATTGGACCTTGTTTTCACACAAATGAACCCAGAATGATGTGAAATTGTGCTTCGTGCAACATAATTCTGGGTGCCATTTACAAACCATAAGTGCTAATGACTCCATTCCTTTTTGTGGTTGTAGGGGCTGTTGATTGGAGTACATTAAAACAAACCTGATCTCTCTAGGACATTCAGAAGCCAAGTTATAAGCCTACAAAGATGTAACTGGACTACTTCTTTAAAGTGACACCAGGCCCGGTGACCTTTGGGACATGGTTTTACCCCCTATAGGAATGTGCGATCATCTTGAAACGTTCAGATCACTTACAACTCAATAGATTCTACCTTCCTGTAACGTTTCAGCCTGATTGGACCTTGTTTTCACACAAATGGACCCAGAATGATGTGAAATTGTGCTTCGTGCAACATAATTCTGGGTGCCATTTAAGAACCCTAAGTGCTAATGACTCCATTCCTTTTTGTGGTTGTAGGGGCTGTTGATTGGAGTACACTAAAACAACCCTGATCTCTCTAGGACATTCAGAAGCCAAGTTATAAGCCCACAAATGTGTAACTGGACTAATTCTTTAAAGTGACACCAGATCCGGTGACCTTTGCGACATGGTTTGACCCCCTTAGGAAAGTGCTATCATCATGAAACGTTCAGATCACTTACAACTCAATAGATTCTACCTTCCTGTAACGTTTCTGCCTTATTGGACCTTGTTTTCACACAAATGAACCCAGAATGATGTGAAATTGTGCTTCGTGCAACATAATTCTGGGTGCCATTTACAAACCATAAGTGCTAATGACTCCATTCCTTTTTGTGGTTGTAGGGGCTGTTGATTGGAGTACATTAAAACAAACCTGATCTCTCTAGGACATTCAGAAGCCAAGTTATAAGCCTACAAAGATGTAACTGGACTACTTCTTTAAAGTGACACCAGGCCCGGTGACCTTTGGGACATGGTTTTACCCCCTATAGGAATGTGCGATCATCTTGAAACGTTCAGATCACTTACAACTCAATAGATTCTACCTTCCTGTAACGTTTCAGCCTGATTGGACCTTGTTTTCACACAAATGGACCCAGAATGATGTGAAATTGTGCTTCGTGCAACATAATTCTGGGTGCCATTTAAGAACCATAAGTGCTAATGACTCCATTCCTTTTTGTGGTTGTAGGGGCTGTTGATTGGAGTACACTAAAACAACCCTGATCTCTCTAGGACATTCAGAAGCCAAGTTATAAGCCCACAAAGGTGTAACTGGACTACTTCTTTAAAGTGACACCAGGCCCGGTGACCTTTGGGACATGGTTTGACCCCCTATAGGAAAGTGCTATCATCATGAAACGTTCAGATCACTTACAACTCAATAGATTCTACCTTCTTATAGCGTTTCAGCCTGATTGGACCTTGTTTTCACACAAATGGACCCAGAATGAAGTGAAATTTTGCTTCGTGCAACATAATTCTGGGTGCCATTTACAAACCATAAGTGCTAATGACTCCATTCCTTTTTGTGGTTGTAGGGGCTGTTGATTGGAGTACACTAAAAAAAAACATGATCTCTCTAGGACATTCAGAAGCCAAGTTATACGCCCACAAATGTGTAACTGTACTACTTCTTTAAATTGACACCAGATCCGGTGACCTTTGGGACATGGTTTGACCCCCTTAGGAAAGTGCTATCATCATGAAACGTTCAGATCACTTACAACTCAATAGATTCTACCTTCTTGTAACGTTTCAGCCTGATTGGACCTTGTTTTCACACAAATGGACCCAGAATGATGTGAAATTGTGCTTCGTGCAACATAATTCTGGGTGCCATTTACAAACCATAAGTGCTAATGACTCCATTCCTTTTTGTGGTTGTAGGGGCTGTTGATTGGAGTACACTAAAACAAACTTAACCTCTCTAGGACATTCAGAAGCCAAGTTATAAGCCCACAAAGATGTAACTGGACTACTTCTTTAAAGTGACACCAGGCCCGGTGACCTTTGGGACATGGTTTTACCCCCTATAGGAATGTGCGATCATCTTGAAACGTTCAGATCACTTACAACTCAATAGATTCTACCTTCTTATAGCGTTTCAGCCTGATTGGACCTTGTTTTCACACAAATGGACCCAGAATGAAGTGAAATTGTGCTTCGTGCAACATAATTCTGGGTGCCATTTACAAACCATAAGTGCTAATGACTCCATTCCTTTTTGTGGTTGTAGGGGCTGTTGATTGGAGTACACTAAAACAAACCTGATCTCTCTAGGACATTCAGAAGCCAAGTTATAAGCCCACAAAGGTGTAACTGGACTAATTCTTTAAAGTGACACCAGATCCGGTGACCTTTGCGACATGGTTTGACCCCCTTAGGAAAGTGCTATCATCATGAAACGTTCAGATCACTTACAACTCAATAGATTCTACCTTCATGTAACGTTTCTGCCTTATTGGACCTTGTTTTCACACAAATGAACCCAGAATGATGTGAAATTGTGCTTCGTGCAACATAATTCTGGGTGCCATTTACAAACCATAAGTGCTAATGACTCCATTCCTTTTTTTGGTTGTAGGGGCTGTTGATTGGAGTACATTAAAACAAACCTGATCTCTCTAGGACATTCAGAAGCCAAGTTATAAGCCTACAAAGATGTAACTGGACTACTTCTTTAAAGTGACACCAGGCCCGGTGACCTTTGGGACATGGTTTTACCCCCTATAGGAATGTGCGATCATCTTGAAACGTTCAGATCACTTACAACTCAATAGATTCTACCTTCCTGTAACGTTTCAGCCTGATTGGACCTTGTTTTCACACAAATGGACCCAGAATGATGTGAAATTGTGCTTCGTGCAACATAATTCTGGGTGCCATTTAAGAACCCTAAGTGCTAATGACTCCATTCCTTTTTGTGGTTGTAGGGGCTGTTGATTGGAGTACACTAAAACAACCCTGATCTCTCTAGGACATTCAGAAGCCAAGTTATAAGCCCACAAATGTGTAACTGGACTAATTCTTTAAAGTGACACCAGATCCGGTGACCTTTGCGACATGGTTTGACCCCCTTAGGAAAGTGCTATCATCATGAAACGTTCAGATCACTTACAACTCAATAGATTCTACCTTCCTGTAACGTTTCTGCCTTATTGGACCTTGTTTTCACACAAATGAACCCAGAATGATGTGAAATTGTGCTTCGTGCAACATAATTCTGGGTGCCATTTACAAACCATAAGTGCTAATGACTCCATTCCTTTTTGTGGTTGTAGGGGCTGTTGATTGGAGTACATTAAAACAAACCTGATCTCTCTAGGACATTCAGAAGCCAAGTTATAAGCCTACAAAGATGTAACTGGACTACTTCTTTAAAGTGACACCAGGCCCGGTGACCTTTGGGACATGGTTTTACCCCCTATAGGAATGTGCGATCATCTTGAAACGTTCAGATCACTTACAACTCAATAGATTCTACCTTCCTGTAACGTTTCAGCCTGATTGGACCTTGTTTTCACACAAATGGACCCAGAATGATGTGAAATTGTGCTTCGTGCAACATAATTCTGGGTGCCATTTAAGAACCATAAGTGCTAATGACTCCATTCCTTTTTGTGGTTGTAGGGGCTGTTGATTGGAGTACACTAAAACAACCCTGATCTCTCTAGGACATTCAGAAGCCAAGTTATAAGCCCACAAAGGTGTAACTGGACTACTTCTTTAAAGTGACACCAGGCCCGGTGACCTTTGGGACATGGTTTGACCCCCTATAGGAAAGTGCTATCATCATGAAACGTTCAGATCACTTACAACTCAATAGATTCTACCTTCTTATAGCGTTTCAGCCTGATTGGACCTTGTTTTCACACAAATGGACCCAGAATGAAGTGAAATTTTGCTTCGTGCAACATAATTCTGGGTGCCATTTACAAACCATAAGTGCTAATGACTCCATTCCTTTTTGTGGTTGTAGGGGCTGTTGATTGGAGTACACTAAAACAAACCTGATCTCTCTAGGACATTCAGAAGCCAAGTTATAAGCCCACAAATGTGTAACTGGACTACTTTAAATTGACACCAGATCCGGTGACCTTTGGGACATGGTTTGACCCCCTTAGGAAAGTAGTATCATCATGAAACGTTCAGATCACTTACAACTCAATAGATTCTACCTTCTTGTAACGTTTCAGCCTGATTGGACCTTGTTTTCACACAAATGGACCCAGAATGATGTGAAATTGTGCTTCGCGCAACATAATTCTGGGTGCCATTTACAAACCATAAGTGCTAATGACTCCATTCCTTTTTGTGGTTGTAGGGGCTGTTGATTGGAGTACACTAAAACAAACCTGATCTCTCTAGGACATTCAGAAGCCAAGTTATAAGCCCACAAATGTGTAACTGGACTAATTCTTTAAAGTGACACCAGATCCGGTGACCTTTGCGACATGGTTTGACCCCCTTAGGAAAGTGCTATCATCATGAAACATTCAGATCACTTACAACTCAATAGATTCTACCTTCCTGTAACGTTTCAGCCTGATTGGACCTTGTTTTCACACAAATGAACCCAGAATGATGTGAAATTGTGCTTCGTGCAACATAATTCTGGGTGCCATTTACAAACCATAAATGCTAATGACTCCATTCCTTTTTGTGGTTGTAGGGGCTGTTGATTGGAGTACATTAAAACAAACCTGATCTCTCTAGGACATTCAGAAGCCAAGTTATAAGCCCACAAATGTGTAACTGGACTACTTCTTTAAATTGACACCAGATCCGGTGACCTTTGGGACATGGTTTGATCCCCTTAGGAAAGTGCTATCATCATGAAACATTCAGATCACTTACAACTCAATAGATTCTAACTTCCTGTATTGTTTCAGCCTGATTGGACCTTGTTTTCACACAAATGGACCCAGAATCATGTGAAATTGTGCTTCGTGCAACATAATTCTGGGTGCCATTTAAAAACCATAAGTGCTAATGACTCCATTCCTTTTTGTGGTTGTAGGGGCTGTTGATTGGAGTATACTAAAACAAACCTGATCTCTCTAGGACATTCAGAAGCCACGTTATAAGCCCACAAATGTGTAACTGGACTACTTCTTTAAATTGACACCAGATCCGGTGACCTTTGGGACATGGTTTGACCCCCTTAGGAAAGTGCTATCATCATGAAACGTTCAGATCACTTACAACTCAATAGATTCTAACTTCCTGTAACGTTTCAGCCTGATTGGACCTTGTTTTCACACAAATGAACCCAGAATGATGTGAAAGTGTGCTTCGTGCAACATAATTCTGGGTGCCATTTAAAAACCATAAGTGCTAATGACTCCATTCCTCTTTGGGGTAATGGGGGCTGTTAACTGGAGTACTCTAAAACAAACCTGACCTCTCTAGGATATTCAGAAGCCAAGTTATAAGCCCACAAATGTGTAACTGGACTACTTCTTTAAAGTGACACCAGGCCCGGTGACCTTTGGGACATGGTTTGACCCCCTATAGGAATGTGCGATCATCATGAAACGTTCAGATCACTTACAACTCAATAGATTCTACCTTCTTGTAACGTTTCAGCCTGATTGGACCTTGTTTTCACACAAATGAACCCAGAATGAAGTGAAATTGTGCTTCGTGCAACATAATTCTGGGTGCCATTTACAAACCATAAGTGCTAATGACTCCATTCCTTTTTGTGGTTGTAGGGGCTGTTGATTGGAGTACACTAAAACAAACCTGATCTCTCTAGGACATTCAGAAGCCAAGTTATAAGCCCACAAATGTGTAACTGTACTACTTCTTTAAATTGACACCAGATCCGGTGACCTTTGGGACATGGTTTGACCCCCTTAGGAAAGTGCTATCATCATGAAACGTTCAGATCACTTACAACTCAATAGATTCTACCTTCTTGTAACGTTTCAGCCTGATTGGACCTTGTTTTCACACAAATGGACCCAGAATGATGTGAAATTGTGCTTCGTGCAACATAATTCTGGGTGCCATTTACAAACCATAAGTGCTAATGACTCCATTCCTTTTTGTGGTTGTAGGGGCTGTTGATTGGAGTACACTAAAACAAACCTGATCTCTCCAGGACATTCAGAAGCCAAGTTATAAGCCCACAAATGTGTAACTGGACTACTTCTTTAAAGTGACACCAGGCCCGGTGACCTTTGGGACATGGTTTGACCCCCTATAGGAATGTGCGATCATCATGAAACGTTCAGATCACTTACAACTCAATAGATTCTACCTTCTTGTAACGTTTCAGCCTGATTGGACCTTGTTTTCACACAAATTAACCCAGAATGATGTGAAATTGTGCTTCGTGCAACATAATTCTGGGTGCCATTTACAAACCATAAGTGCTAATGACTCCATTCCTTTTTGTGGTTGTAGGGGCTGTTGATTGGAGTACACTAAAACAAACCTGATCTCTCTAGGACATTCAGAAGCCAAGTTATAAGCCCACAAATGTGTAACTGGACTACTTTAAATTGACACCAGATCCGGTGACCTTTGGGACATGGTTTGACCCCCTTAGGAAAGTGCTATCATCATGAAACGTTCAGATCACTTACAACTCAATAGATTCTACCTTCTTGTAACGTTTCAGCCTGATTGGACCTTGTTTTCACACAAATGGACCCAGAATGATGTGAAATTGTGCTTCGTGCAACATAATTCTGGGTGCCATTTACAAACCATAAGTGCTAATGACTCCATTCCTTTTTGTGGTTGTAGGGGCTGTTGATTGGAGTACACTAAAACAAACCTGATCTCTCTAGGACATTCAGAAGCCAAGTTATAAGCCCACAAATGTGTAACTGGACTAATTCTTTAAAGTGACACCAGATCCGGTGACCTTTGCGACATGGTTTGACCCCCTTAGGAAAGTGCTATCATCATGAAACGTTCAGATCACTTACAACTCAATAGATTCTACCTTCCTGTAACGTTTCTGCCTGATTGGACCTTGTTTTCACACAAATGAACCCAGAATGATGTGAAATTGTGCTTCGTGCAACATAATTCTGGGTGCCATTTACAAACCATAAGTGCTAATGACTCCATTCCTTTTTGTGGTTGTAGGGGCTGTTGATTGGAGTACACTAAAACAAACCTGATCTCTCTAGGACATTCAGAAGCCAAGTTATAAGCCCACAAATGTGTAACTGGACTACTTTAAATTGACACCAGATCCGGTGACCTTTGGGACATGGTTTGACCCCCTTAGGAAAGTGCTATCATCATGAAACGTTCAGATCACTTACAACTCAATAGATTCTACCTTCTTGTAACGTTTCAGCCTGATTGGACCTTGTTTTCACACAAATGGACCCAGAATGATGTGAAATTGTGCTTCGTGCAACATAATTCTGGGTGCCATTTACAAACCATAAGTGCTAATGACTCCATTCCTTTTTGTGGTTGTAGGGGCTGTTGACTGGAGTACACTAAAACAAACCTGATCTCTCTAGGACATTCAGAAGCCAAGTTATAAGCCCACAAATGTGTAACTGGACTAATTCTTTAAAGTGACACCAGATCCGGTGACCTTTGCGACATGGTTTGACCCCCTTAGGAAAGTGCTATCATCATGAAACATTCAGATCACTTACAACTCAATAGATTCTACCTTCCTGTAACGTTTCAGCCTGATTGGACCTTGTTTTCACACAAATGAACCCAGAATGATGTGAAATTGTGCTTCGTGCAACATAATTCTGGGTGCCATTTACAAACCATAAATGCTAATGACTCCATTCCTTTTTGTGGTTGTAGGGGCTGTTGATTGGAGTACATTAAAACAAACCTGATCTCTCTAGGACATTCAGAAGCCAAGTTATAAGCCCACAAATGTGTAACTGGACTACTTCTTTAAATTGACACCAGATCCGGTGACCTTTGGGACATGGTTTGATCCCCTTAGGAAAGTGCTATCATCATGAAACATTCAGATCACTTTCAACTCAATAGATTCTAACTTCCTGTAACGTTTCAGCCTGATTGGACCTTGTTTTCACACAAATGGACCCAGAATCATGTGAAATTGTGCTTCGTGCAACATAATTCTGGGTGCCATTTAAAAACCATAAGTGCTAATGACTCCATTCCTTTTTGTGGTTGTAGGGGCTGTTGATTGGAGTATACTAAAACAAACCTGATCTCTCTAGGACATTCAGAAGCCACATTATAAGCCCACAAATGTGTAACTGGACTACTTCTTTAAATTGACACCAGATCCGGTGACCTTTGGGACATGGTTTGACCCCCTTAGGAAAGTGCTATCATCATGAAACGTTCAGATCACTTACAACTCAATAGATTCTAACTTCCTGTAACGTTTCAGCCTGATTGGACCTTGTTTTCACACAAATGAACCCAGAATGATGTGAAAGTGTGCTTCGTGCAACATAATTCTGGGTGCCATTTAAAAACCATAAGTGCTAATGACTCCATTCCTCTTTGGGGTAATGGGGGCTGTTAACTGGAGTACTCTAAAACAAACCTGACCTCTCTAGGATATTCAGAAGCCAAGTTATAAGCCCACAAATGTGTAACTGGACTACTTCTTTAAAGTGACACCAGGCCCGGTGACCTTTGGGACATGGTTTGACCCCCTATAGGAATGTGCGATCATCATGAAACGTTCAGATCACTTACAACTCAATAGATTCTACCTTCTTGTAACGTTTCAGCCTGATTGGACCTTGTTTTCACACAAATGAACCCAGAATGAAGTGAAATTGTGCTTCGTGCAACATAATTCTGGGTGCCATTTACAAACCATAAGTGCTAATAACTCCATTCCTTTTTGTGGTTGTAGGGGCTGTTGATTGGAGTACACTAAAACAAACCTGATCTCTCTAGGACATTCAGAAGCCAAGTTATAAGCCCACAAATGTGTAACTGTACTACTTCTTTAAATTGACACCAGATCCGGTGACCTTTGGGACATGGTTTGACCCCCTTAGGAAAGTGCTATCATCATGAAACGTTCAGATCACTTACAACTCAATAGATTCTACCTTCTTGTAACGTTTCAGCCTGATTGGACCTTGTTTTCACACAAATGGACCCAGAATGATGTGAAATTGTGCTTCGTGCAACATAATTCTGGGTGCCATTTACAAACCATAAGTGCTAATGACTCCATTCCTTTTTGTGGTTGTAGGGGCTGTTGATTGGAGTACACTAAAACAAACTTAACCTCTCTAGGACATTCAGAAGCCAAGTTATAAGCCCACAAAGATGTAACTGGACTACTTCTTTAAAGTGACACCAGGCCCGGTGACCTTTGGGACATGGTTTTACCCCCTATAGGAATGTGCGATCATCTTGAAACGTTCAGATCACTTACAACTCAATAGATTCTATCTTCTTATAGCGTTTCAGCCTGATTGGACCTTGTTTTCACACAAATGGACCCAGAATGAAGTGAAATTGTGCTTCGTGCAACATAATTCTGGGTGCCATTTACAAACCATAAGTGCTAATGACTCCATTCCTTTTTGTGGTTGTAGGGGCTGTTGATTGGAGTAACTAAAACAAACCTGATCTCTCTAGGACATTCAGAAGCCAAGTTATAAGCCCACAAATGTGTAACTGGACTACTTTAAATTGACACCAGATCCGGTGACCTTTGGGACATGGTTTGACCCCCTTAGGAAAGTGCTATCAACATGAAACGTTCAGATCACTTACAACTCAATAGATTCTACCTTCTTGTAACGTTTCAGCCTGATTGGACCTTGTTTTCACACAAATGGACCCAGAATGATGTGAAATTGTGCTTCGTGCAACATAATTCTGGGTGCCATTTACAAACCATAAGTGCTAATGACTCCATTCCTTTTTGTGGTTGTAGGGGCTGTTGATTGGAGTACACTAAAACAAACCTGATCTCTCTAGGACATTCAGAAGCCAAGTTATAAGCCCACAAATGTGTAACTGGACTAATTCTTTAAAGTGACACCAGATCCGGTGACCTTTGCGACATGGTTTGACCCCCTTAGGAAAGTGCTATCATCATGAAACGTTCAGATCACTTACAACTCAATAGATTCTACCTTCCTGTAACGTTTCTGCCTGATTGGACCTTGTTTTCACACAAATGAACCCAGAATGATGTGAAATTGTGCTTCGTGCAACATAATTCTGGGTGCCATTTAAGAACCATAAGTGCTAATGACTCCATTCCTTTTTGTGGTTGTAGGGGCTGTTGATTGGAGTACACTAAAACAACCCTGATCTCTCTAGGACATTCAGAAGCCAAGTTATAAGCCCACAAAGGTGTAACTGGACTACTTCTTTAAAGTGACACCAGATCCGGTGACCTTTGCGACATGGTTTGACCCCCTTAGGAAAGTGCTATCATCATGAAACGTTCAGATCACTTACAACTCAATAGATTCTACCTTCCTGTAACGTTTCTGCCTGATTGGACCTTGTTTTCACACAAATGAACCCAGAATGATGTGAAATTGTGCTTCGTGCAACATAATTCTGGGTGCCATTTAAAAACCATAAGTGCTAATGACTCCATTCCTTTTTGTGGTTGTAGGGGCTGTTGACTGGTGTACACTAAAACAAACCTGATCGCTCTAGGACATTCAGAAGCCAAGTTATAAGCCCACAAATGTGTAACTGGACTACTTCTTTAAATTGACACCAGATCCGGTGACCTTTGGGACATGGTTTGACCCCCTTAGGAAAGTGCTATCATCATGAAACGTTCAGATCACTTACAACGCAATAGATTCTACCTTCCTGTAATGTTTCAGCCTGATTGGACCTTGTTTTCACACAAATGAACCCAGAATGATGTGAAATTGTGCTTCGTGCAACATAATTCTGGGTGCCATTTAAAAACCATAAGTGCTAATGTCTCCATTCCTTTTTGTGGTTCTAGGGGCTGTTGATTGGAGTACACTAAAACAAACCTGATCTCTCTAGGACATTCAGAAGCCAAGTTATAAGCCCACACACAAAGATGTAACTGGACTACTTCTTTAAAGTGACACTTGGCCCGGTGACCTTTGGGACATGGTTTGACCCCCTATAGGAATGTGCGATCATCTTGAAACGTTCAGATCACTTACAACTCAATATATTCTACCTTCTTGTAGCGTTTCAGCCGGATTGGAACTTGTTTTCACACAAATTGACCCAGAATCATGTGAAATTGTGCTTAGTGCAGCATAATTCTGGGTGCCATTTAAGAACCATAAGTGCTAATGACTCCATTCCTTTTTGTGGTTTTAGGGGCTGTTGATTGGAGTACACTAAAATAAACCTGATCTCTCTAGGACATTCAGAAGCCAAGTTATAAGCCCACAAATGTGTAAATGGACTACTTCTTTAAATTGACACCAGATCCGGTGACCTTTGGGACATGGTTTGACCCCCTTAGGAAAGCGCTATCATCATGAAACGTTCAGATCACTTACAACTCAATAGATTCTAGCTTCCAGTAACGTTTCAGCCTGATTGGACCTTGTTTTCACACAAATGAACCCAGAATGATGTGAAATTGTGCTTCGTGCAAAATAATTCTGGGTGCCATTTACAAACCATAAGTGCTAATGACTCCATTCCTTTTTGTGATTGTAGGGGCTGTTGATTGGAGTACACTAAAACAAACCTAACCTCTCTAGGACATTCAGAAGCCAAGTTATAAGCCCACAAAGGTGTAACTGGACTACTTCTTTAAAGTGACACTTGGCCCGGTGACCTTTGGGACATGGTTTGACCCCCTATAGGAATGTGCGATCATCTTGAAACGTTCAGATCACTTACAACTCAATAGATTCTACCTTCTTGTAGCGTTTCAGCCGGATTGGACCTTGTTTTCACACAAATTGACCCAGAATGATGTGAAATTGTGCTTCGTGCAACATAATTCTGGGTGCCACTTACAAACCATAAGTGCTAATGACTCCATTCCTTTTTGTGGTTGTAGGGGCTGTTGATTGGAGTACATTAAAACAAACCTGATCTCTCTAGGACATTCAGAAGCCAAGTTATAAGCCCACAAATGTGTAACTGGACTACTTCTTTAAATTGACACCAGATCCAGTGACCTGTGGGACATGGTTTGACCCCCTTAGGAAAGTGCTATCATCATGAAACGTTCAGATCACTTACAACTCAATAGATTCTACCTTCCTGTAACGTTTCAGCCTGATTGGACCTTGTTTTCACACAAATGGACCCAGAATGATGTGAAATTGTGCTTCGTGCAACATAATTCTGGGTGCCATTTAAAAACCATAAGTGCTAATGACTCCATTCCTTTTTGTGGTTGTAGGGGCTGTTGATTGGAGTACACTAAAATAAACCTGATCTCTCTAGGACATTCAGAAGCCAAGTTATAAGCCCACAAATGTGTAACTGGACTACTTCTTTAAATTGACACCAGATCCGGTGATCTTTGGGACATGGTTTGACCCCCTTAGGAAAGTGCTATCATCATGAAACGTTCAGATCACTTACAACTCAATAGATTCTACCTTCCTGTAACGTTTCAGCCTGATTGGACCTTGTTTTCACACAAATGAACCCAGAATGATGTGAAATTGTGCTTCGTGCAACATAATTCTGGGTGCCATTTACAAACCATAAGTGCTAATGACTCCATTCCTTTTTGTGGTTGTAGGGGCTGTTGATTGGAGTACACTAAAACAAACTTGACCTCTCTAGGACATTCAGAAGCCAAGTTATAAGCCCACAAAGGTGTAACTGGACAACTTCTTTAAAGTGACACCAGATCCGGTGACCTTTGGGACATGGTTTGACCCCCTTAGGAAAGTGCTATCATCATGAAACATTCAGATCACTTACAACTCAATAGATTCTACCTTCCTGTAACGTTTCAGCCTGATTGGACCTTGTTTTCACACAAATGAACCCAGAATGATGTGAAATTGTGCTTCGTGCAACATAATTCTGGGTGCCATTTACAAACCTTAAGTGCTAATGACTCTATTCCTTTTTGTGGTTGTAGGGGCTGTTGATTGGAGTACACTAAAACAAACCTGATCTCTCTAGGACATTCAGAAGCCAAGTTATAAGCCCACAAATGTGTAACTGGACTACTTCTTTAAATTGACACCAGATCCGGTGACCTTTGGGACATGGTTTGACCCCCTTAGGAAAGTGCTATCATCATGAAACGTTCAGATCACTTACAACTCAATAGATTCTACCTTCCTGTAACGTTTCAGCCTGATTGGACCTTGTTTTCACACAAATGAACCCAGAATGATGTGAAATTGTGCTTCGTGCAACATAATTCTGGGTGCCATTTACAAACCATAAGTGCTAATGACTCCATTCCTTTTTGTGGTTTTAGGGGCTGTTGATTGGACTACACTAAAACAAACTAACCTCTCTAGGACATTCAGAAGCCAAGTTATAAGGCCAAAAGGTGTAACTGGACTACTACTTTAAAGTGACACCAGGCCAGGTGACCTTTGGGACATGGTTTTACCCCCTATCGGAATGTGCGATCATCTTGAAATGTTCAGATCACTTACAACTCAATAGATTCTACCTTCTTGTAGCGTTTCAGCCTGATTGGACCTTGTTTTCACACAAATGGACCCAGAATGATGTGAAATTGTGCTTCGTGCAACATAATTCTGGGTGCCATTTACAAACCATAAGTGCTAATGACTCCATTCCTTTTTGTGGTTGTAGGGGCTGTTGATTGGAGTACACTAAACAAACCTGATCTCTCTAGGACATTCAGAAGCCAAGTTATAAGCCCAAAAGGTGTAACTGGACTACTACTTTAAAGTGACACCAGGCCCGGTGACCTTTGGGACATGGTTTTACCCCCTATAGGAATGTGCGATCATCTTGAAATGTTCAGATCACTTACAACTCAATAGATTCTACCTTCTTGTAGCGTTTCAGCCTGATTGGACCTTGTTTTCACACAAATGGACCCAGAATGATGTGAAATTGTGCTTCGTGCAACATAATTCTGGGTGCCATTTACAAACCATAAGTGCTAATGACTCCATTCCTTTTTGTGGTTGTAGGGGCTGTTGATTGGAGTACACTAAACAAACCTGATCTCTCTAGGACATTCAGAAGCCAAGTTATAAGCCCACAAATGTGTAACTGGACTACTTCTTTAAATTGACACCAGATCCGGTGACTTTTGGGACATGGTTTGACCCCCTTAGGAAAGTGCTATCATCATGAAACGTTCAGATCACTTGCAACTCAATAGATTCTACCTTCCTGTAACGTTTCAGCCTGATTGGACCTTGTTTTCACACAAATGAACCCAGAATGATGTGAAATTGTGCTTTGTGCAACATAATTCTGGGTGCCATTTACAAACCATAAGTGCTAATATCTCCATTCCTTTTTGTGGTTGTAGGGGCTGTTGATTGGAGTACATTAAAACAAACCTGATCTCTCTAGGACATTCAGAAGCCAAGTTATAAGCCCACAAATGTGTAACTGGACTACTTCTTTAAATTGACACCAGATCCGGTGACCTTTGGGACATGGTTTGATCCCCTTAGGAAAGCGCTATCATCATGAAACGTTCAGATCACTTACAACTAAATAGATTCTACCTTCCTGTAACGTTTCAGCCTGATTGGACCTTGTTTTCACACAAATGAACCCAGGATGATGTGAAATTGTGCTTTGTGCAACATAATTCTAGGTGCCATTTACAACCCATAAATGCTAATGACTCCATTCCTTTTTGTGGTTGTAGGGGCTGTTGATTGGAGTACATTAAAACAAACCTGATCTCTCTAGGACATTCAGAAGCCAAGTTATAAGCCCACGAATGTGTAACTGGACTACTTCTTTAAAGTGACACCAGGCCCGGTGACCTTTGGGACATGGTTTGACCCCCTTAGGAAAGTGCTATCATCATGAAACGTTCAGATCACTTACAACTAAATAGATTCTATCTTCCTGTAACGTTTCAGCCTGATTGGACCTTGTTTTCACACAAATGAACCCAGAATGATGTGAAATTGTGCTTCGTGCAACATAATTCTGGGTGCCATTTACAAACCATAAATGCTAATGACTTCATTCCTTTTAGTGGTAATGGGGGCTGCTAATTGGAGTACTCTAAAACAAACCTGACCTCTCTAGGATATTCAGAAGCCAAGTTATAAGCCCACAAAGGTGTAACTGGACTACTTCTTTAAAGTGACACCAGGCCCGGTGACCTTTGGGACATGGTTTGACCCCCTTAGGAAAGTACTATCATCATGAAACGTTCAGATCACTTACAATTCAATAGATTCTACCTTCCTGTAACGTTTCAGCCTGATTGTACCTTGTTTTCACACAAATGAACCCAGAATGATGTGAAATTGTGCTTCGTGCAACATAATTCTGGGTGCCATTTAAAAACCATAAGTGCTAATGACTCCATTCCTTATTGTGGTTGTAGGGGCTGTTGATTGGAGTATACTTAAACAAACCTGATGTCTCTAGGACATTCAGAAGCCAAGTTATAAGCCCACAAATGTGTAACTGGACTACTTCTTTAAATTGACACCAGATCCGGTGACCTTTGGGACATGGTTTGATCCCCTTAGGAAAGCGCTATCATCATGAAACGTTCAGATCACTTACAACTAAATAGATTCTACCTTCCTGTAACGTTTCAGCCTGATTGGACCTTGTTTTCACACAAATGAACCCAGAATGATGTGAAATTGTGCTTTGTGCAACATAATTCTAGGTGCCATTTACAACCCATAAATGCTAATGACTCCATTCCTTTTTGTGGTTGTAGGGGCTGTTGATTGGAGTACATTAAAACAAACCTGATCTCTCTAGGACATTCAGAAGCCAAGTTATAAGCCCACGAATGTGTAACTGGACTACTTCTTTAAAGTGACACCAGGCCCGGTGACCTTTGGGACATGGTTTGACCCCCTTAGGAAAGTGCTATCATCATGAAACGTTCAGATCACTTACAACTAAATAGATTCTATCTTCCTGTAACGTTTCAGCCTGATTGGACCTTGTTTTCACACAAATGAACCCAGAATGATGTGAAATTGTGCTTCGTGCAACATAATTCTGGGTGCCATTTACAAACCATAAATGCTAATGACTTCATTCCTTTTAGTGGTAATGGGGGCTGCTAATTGGAGTACTCTAAAACAAACCTGACCTCTCTAGGATATTCAGAAGCCAAGTTATAAGCCCACAAAGGTGTAACTGGACTACTTCTTTAAAGTGACACCAGGCCCGGTGACCTTTGGGACATGGTTTGACCCCCTTAGGAAAGTACTATCATCATGAAACGTTCAGATCACTTACAATTCAATAGATTCTACCTTCCTGTAACGTTTCAGCCTGATTGTACCTTGTTTTCACACAAATGAACCCAGAATGATGTGAAATTGTGCTTCGTGCAACATAATTCTGGGTGCCATTTAAAAACCATAAGTGCTAATGACTCCATTCCTTATTGTGGTTGTAGGGGCTGTTGATTGGAGTATACTTAAACAAACCTGATGTCTCTAGGACATTCAGAAGCCAAGTTATAAGCCCACAAATGTGTAACTGGACTACTTCTTTAAATTGACACCAGATCCGGTGACCTTTGGGACATGGTTTGACCCCCTTAGGAAAGTGCTATCATCATGAAACGTTCAGATCACTTACAACTCAATAGATTCTACCTTCCTGTAACGTTTCAGCCTGATTGGACCTTGTTTTCACACAAATGGACCCAGAATGATGTGAAATTGTGCTTCGTGCAACATAATTCTGGGGGCCATTTACAAACCATAAGTGCTAATTACTCCATTCCTTTTTGTGGTTGTAGGGGCTGTTGATTGGAGTACACTAAAACAAACCTAACCTCTCTAGGACATTCAGAAGCCAAGTTATAAGCCCACAAAGGTGTAACTGGACTACTTCTTTAAAGTGACACCAGGCCCGGTGACCTTTGGGACATGGTTTTACCCCCTATAGGAATGTGCGATCATCTTGAAACGTTCAGATCACTTACAACTCAATAGATTCTACCTTCTTGTAGCGTTTCAGCCTGATTGGACCTTGTTTTCACATAAATGGACCCAGAATGATGTGAAATTGTGCTTCGTGCAACATAATTCTGGGTGCCATTTACAAACCATAAGTGTTAATGACTCCATTCCTTTTTGTGGTTGTAGGGGCTGTTGATTGGAGTACACTAAAACAAACCTGATCTCTCTAGGACATTCAGAAGCCAAGTTATAAGCCCACAAATGTGTAACTGGACTAGTTCTTTAAATTGACACCAGATCCGGTGATCTTTGGGACATCGTTTGACCCCCTTAGGAAAGTGCTATCATCATGAAACGTTCAGATCACTTACAACTCAGTAGATTCTACCTTCCTGTAACGTTTCAGCCTGATTGGACCTTGTTTTCACACAAATGAACCCAGAATGATGTGAAATTGTGCTTCGTGCAACATAATTCTGGGTGCCATTTAAAAACCATAAGTGCTAATGACTCCATTCCTTTTTGTGGTTGTAGGGGCTGTTGATTGGAGTACACTAAAACAACCCTGACCTCTCTAGGACATTCAGAAGCCAAGTTATAAGCCCACAAATGTGTAACTGGACTACTTCTTTAAAGTGACACCAGATCCAGTGACCTTTGGGACATGGTTTGACCCCCTTAGGAAAGTGCGATCATCATGAAACGTTCAGATCACTTACAACTCAATAGATTCTACCTTCCTGTATTGTTTCAGCCTGATTGGACCTTGTTTTCACACAAATGAACCCAGAATGATGTGAAATTGTGCTTCGTGCAACATAATTCTGGGTGCCATTTAAAAACCATAAGTGCTAATTACTCCATTCCTTTTTGTGGTTGTAGGGGCTGTTGACTGGAGTACACTAAAGCAAACCTGATCGCTCTAGGACATTCAGAAGCCAAGTTATAAGCCCACAAATGTGTAACTGGACTACTTCTTTAAATTGACACCAGATCCGGTGACCTTTGGGACATGGTTTGACCCCCTTAGGAAAGTGCTATCATCATGAAACGTTCAGCTCACTTACAACTCAATAGATTCTACCTTCCTGTAACGTTTCAGCCGGATTGGACCTTGTTTTCACACAAATGAACCCAGAATGATGTGAAATTGTGCTTCGTGCAACATAATTCTGGGTGCCATTTACAAACCATAAATGCTAATGACTCCATTCCATTTTGTGGTTGTAGGGGCTGTTGATTGGAGTACATTAAAGCAAACCTGATCTCTCTAGGACACTCAGAAGCCAAGTTATAAGTCCACAAATGTGTAACTGCACTACTACTTTAAATTTACACCAGATCCGGTGACCTTTGGGACATGGTTTGACCCCCTTAGGAAAGTGCTATCATCATGAAACGTTCAGATCACTTACAACTCAATAGATTCTACCTTCCTGTAACGTTTCAGCCTGATTGGACCTTGTTTTCACACAAATGGACCCAGAATGATGTGAAATTGTGCTTCGTGCAACATAATTCTGGGTGCCATTTACAAACCATAAGTGCTAATGACTCCATTCCTTTTTGTGGTTGTAGGGGCTGTTGATTGGAGTACACTAAAACAAACCTGACCTCTCTAGGACATTCAGAAGCCAAATTATAAGCCCACAAAGGTGTAACTGGACTACTTCTTTAAAGTGACACCAGATCCGGTGACCTTTGGGACATGGTTTGATCCCCTTAGGAAAGCGCTATCATCATGAAAAGTTCAGATCACTTACAACTAAATAGATTCTACCTTCCTGTAACGTTGCAGCCTGATTGGACCTTGTTTTCACACAAATGAACCCAGAATGATGTGAAATTGTGCTTCGTGCAACATAATTCTGGGTGCCATTTACATACCATAAGTGCTAATGACTCCATTCCTTTTTGTGGTTGTAGGGGCTGTTGATTGGAGTATACTAAAACAAACCTGATCTCTCTAGGACATTCAGAAGCCAAGTTATAAGCCCACAAAGGTGTAACTGGACTACTTCTTTAAAGTGACACTTGGCCCGGTGACCTTTGGGACATGGTTTGACCCCCTATAGGAATGTGCGATCATCTTGAAACGTTCAGATCACTTACAACTCAATAGATTCTACCTTCTTGTAGCGTTTCAGCCGGATTGGACCTTGTTTTCACACAAATTGACCCAGAATGATGTGAAATTGTGCTTCGTGCAACATAATTCTGGGTGCCATTTACAAACCATAAATGCTAATGACTTCATTCCTTTTAGTGGTAATGGGGGCTGCTAATTGGAGTACTCTAAAACAAACCTGACCTCTCTAGGATATTCAGAAGCCAAGTTATAAGCCCACAAAGGTGTAACTGGACTACTTCTTTAAAGTGACACCAGGCCCGGTGACCTTTGGGACATTGTTTGACCCCCTTAGGAAAGTGCTATCATCATGAAACGTTCAGATCACTTAAATTCAATAGATTCTACCTTCCTGTAACGTTTCAGCCTGATTGGACCTTGTTTTCGCACAAATGGACCCAGAATGATGTGAAATTGTGCTTCGTGCAACATAATTCTGGGTGCCATTTACAAACCATAAGTGCTAATTACTCCATTCCTTTTTGTGGTTGTAGGGGCTGTTGATTGGAGTACACTAAAACAAACCTAACCTCTCTAGGACATTCAGAAGCCAAGTTATAAGCCCACAAAGGTGTAACTGGACTACTTCTTTAAAGTGACACCAGGCCCGGTGACCTTTGGGACATGGTTTTACCCCCTATAGGAATGTGCGATCATCTTGAAACGTTCAGATCACTTACAACTCAATAGATTCTACCTTCTTGTAGCGTTTCAGCCTGATTGGACCTTGTTTTCACACAAATGGACCCAGAATGATGTGAAATTGTGCTTCGTGCAACATAATTCTGGGTGCCATTTACAAACCATAAGTGCTAATAACTCCATTCCTTTTTGTGGTTGTAGGGGCTGTTGATTGGAGTACACTAAAACAAACCTGATCTCTCTAGGACATTCAGAAGCCAAGTTATAAGCCCACAAATGTGTAACTGGACTACTTCTTTAAATTGACACCAGATCCGGTGATCTTTGGGACATCGTTTAACCCCCTTAGGAAAGTGCTATCATCATGAAACGTTCAGATCACTTACAACTCAGTAGATTCTACCTTCCTGTAACGTTTCAGCCTGATTGGACATTGTTTTCACACAAATGAACCCAGAATGATGTGAAATTGTGCTTCGTGCAACATAATTCTGGGTGCCATTTAAAAACCATAAGTGCTAATGACTCCATTCCTTTTTGTGGTTGTAGGGGCTGTTGATTGGAGTACACTAAAACAACCCTGACCTCTCTAGGACATTCAGAAGCCAAGTTATAAGCCCACAAATGTGTAACTGGACTACTTCTTTAAAGTGACACCAGATCCGGTGACCTTTGGGACATGGTTTGACCCCCTTAGGAAAGTGCGATCATCATGAAACGTTCAGATCACTTACAACTCAATAGATTCTACCTTCCTGTATTGTTTCAGCCTGATTGGACCTTGTTTTCACACAAATGAACCCAGAATGATGTGAAATTGTGCTTCGTGCAACATAATTCTGGGTGCCATTTAAAAACCATAAGTGCTAATGTCTCCATTCCTTTTTGTGGTTGTAGGGGCTGTTGATTGGAGTACACTAAAGCAAACCTGATCGCTCTAGGACATTCAGAAGCCAAGTTATAAGCCCACAAATGTGTAACTGGACTACTTCTTTAAATTGACACCAGATCCGGTGACCTTTGGGACATGGTTTGACCCCCTTAGGAAAGTGCTATCATCATGAAACGTTCAGATCACTTACAACTCAATAGATTCTACCTTCCTGTAACGTTTCAGCCGGATTGGACCTTGTTTTCACACAAATGAACCCAGAATGATGTGAAATTGTGCTTCGTGCAACATAATTCTGGGTGCCATTTACAAACCATAAATGCTAATGAATCCATTCCTTTTTGTGGTTGTAGGGGCTGTTGATTGGAGTACATTAAAACAAACCTGATCTCTCTAGGACATTCAGAAGCCATGTTATAAGTCCACAAATGTGTAACTGGACTACTACTTTAAATTGACACCAGATCCGGTGACCTTTGGGACATGGTTTGACCCCCTTAGGAAAGTGCTATCATCATGAAATGTTCAGATAACTTACAACTCAATAGATTCTACCTTCCTGTAACGTTTCAGCCTGATTGGACCTTGTTTTCACACAAATGGACCCAGAATGATGTGAAATTGTGCTTCATGCAACATAATTCTGGGTGCCATTTACAAACCATAAGTGCTAATGACTCCATTCCTTTTTGTGGTTGTAGGGGCTGTTGATTGGAGTACACTAAAACAAACCTGACCTCTCTAGGACATTCAGAAGCCAAGTTATAAGCCCACAAAGGTGTAACTGGACTACTTCTTTAAAGTGACACCAGGCCCGGTGACCTTTGGGACATGGTTTGACCCCCTATGGGAATGTGAGATCATCATGAAACGTTCAGATCACTTACAACTCAATAGATTCTACCTTTTTGTAACGTTTCAGCCTGATTGGACCTTGTTTTCACACAAATGGACCCAGAATGATGTGAAATTGTGCTTCGTGCAACATAATTCTGGGTGCCATTTACAAACCATAAGTGCTAATAACTCCATTCCTTTTTGTGGTTGTAGGGGCTGTTGATTGGAGTACACTAAAACAAACCTGATCTCTCTAGGACATTCAGAAGCCAAGTTATAAGCCCACAAATGTGTAACTGGACTACTTCTTTAAATTGACACCAGATCCGGTGATCTTTGGGACATCGTTTAACCCCCTTAGGAAAGTGCTATCATCATGAAACGTTCAGATCACTTACAACTCAGTAGATTCTACCTTCCTGTAACGTTTCAGCCTGATTGGACCTTGTTTTCACACAAATGAACCCAGAATGATGTGAAATTGTGCTTCGTGCAACATAATTCTGGGTGCCATTTAAAAACCATAAGTGCTAATGACTCCATTCCTTTTTGTGGTTGTAGGGGCTGTTGATTGGAGTACACTAAAACAACCCTGACCTCTCTAGGACATTCAGAAGCCAAGTTATAAGCCCACAAATGTGTAACTGGACTACTTCTTTAAAGTGACACCAGATCCGGTGACCTTTGGGACATGGTTTGACCCCCTTAGGAAAGTGCGATCATCATGAAACGTTCAGATCACTTACAACTCAATAGATTCTACCTTCCTGTATTGTTTCAGCCTGAATGGACCTTGTTTTCACACAAATGAACCCAGAATGATGTGAAATTGTGCTTCGTGCAACATAATTCTGGGTGCCATTTAAAAACCATAAGTGCTAATGTCTCCATTCCTTTTTGTGGTTGTAGGGGCTGTTGATTGGAGTACACTAAAGCAGACCTGATCGCTCTAGGACATTCAGAAGCCAAGTTATAAGCCCACAAATGTGTAACTGGACTACTTCTTTAAATTGACACCAGATCCGGTGACCTTTGGGACATGGTTTGACCCCCTTAGGAAAGTGCTATCATCATGAAACGTTCAGATCACTTACAACTCAATAGATTCTACCTTCCTGTAACGTTTCAGCCGGATTGGACCTTGTTTTCACACAAATGAACCCAGAATGATGTGAAATTGTGCTTCGTGCAACATAATTCTGGGTGCCATTTACAAACCATAAATGCTAATGACTCCATTCCTTTTTGTGGTTGTAGGGGCTGTTGATTGGAGTACATTAAAACAAACCTGATCTCTCTAGGACATTCAGAAGCCAAGTTATAAGTCCACAAATGTGTAACTGGACTACTACTTTAAATTGACACCAGATCCGGTGACCTTTGGGACATGGTTTGACCCCCTTAGGAAAGTGCTATCATCATGAAACGTTCAGATCACTTACAACTCAATAGATTCTACCTTCCTGTAACGTTTCAGCCTGATTGGACCTTGTTTTCACACTAATGGACCCAGAATGATGTGAAATTGTGCTTCGTGCAACATAATTCTGGGTGCCATTTACAAACCATAAGTGCTAATGACTCCATTCCTTTTTGTGGTTGTAGGGGCTGTTGATTGGAGTACACTAAAACAAACCTGACCTCTCTAGGACATTCAGAAGCCAAGTTATAAGCCCACAAAGGTGTAACTGGACTACTTCTTTAAAGTGACACCAGGCCCGGTGACCTTTGGGACATGGTTTGACCCCCTATGGGAATGTGAGATCATCATGAAACGTTCAGATCACTTACAACTCAATAGATTCTACCTTCTTGTAACGTTTCAGCCTGATTGGACCTTGTTTTCACACAAATGGACCCAGAATGATGTGAAATTGTGCTTCGTGCAACATAATTCTGGGTGCCAATTACAAACCATAAGTGCTAATGACTCCATTCCTTTTGTGGTTGTAGGGGCTGTTGATTGGAGTACACTAAAACAAACTTGATCTCTCTAGGACATTCAGAAGCCAAGTTATAAGCCCACAAATGTGTAACTGGACTACTTCTTTAGACACCAGATCCGGTGACCTTTGGGACATGGTTTGACCCCCTTAGGGAAGTGCTATCATCATGAAACGTTCAGATCACTTACAACTTAATAGATTCTACCTTCCTGTAATGTTTCAGCCTGATTGGACCTTGTTTTCACACAAATGGACCCAGAATGATGTGAAATTGTGCTTCGTGCAACATAATTCTGGGTGCCATTTACAAACCATAAGTGCTAATGACTCCATTCCTTTTTGTGGTTGTAGGGGCTGTTGATTGGAGTACACTAAAAGAAACCTGACCTCTCTAGGACATTCAGAAGCCAAGTTATAAGCCCACAAAGGTGTAACTGGACTACTTCTTTAAAGTGACACCAGGCCCGGTGACCTTTGGGACATGGTTTGACCCCCTATGGGAATGTGAGATCATCATGAAACGTTCAGATCACTTACAACTCAATAGATTCTACCTTCTTGTAACGTTTCAGCCTGATTGGACCTTGTTTTCACACAAATGGACTCAGAATGATGTGAAATTGTGCTTCGTGCAACATAATTCTGGGTGCCAATTACAAACCATAAGTGCTAATGACTCCATTCCTTTTGTGGTTGTAGGGGCTGTTGATTGGAGTACACTAAAACAAACTTGATCTCTCTAGGACATTCAGAAGCCAAGTTATAAGCCCACAAATGTGTAACTGGACTACTTCTTTAGACACCAGATCCGGTGACCTTTGGGACATGGTTTGACCCCCTTAGGGAAGTGCTATCATCATGAAACGTTCAGATCACTTACAACTTAATAGATTCTACCTTCCTGTAATGTTTCAGCCTGATTGGACCTTGTTTTCACACAAATGGACCCAGAATGATGTGAAATTGTGCTTCGTGCAACATAATTCTGGGTGCCATTTACAAACCATAAGTGCTAATGACTCCATTCCTTTTTGTGGTTGTAGGGGCTGTTGATTGGAGTACACTAAAACAAACCTGATCCCTCTAGGACATTCAGAAGCCAAGTTGTAAGCCCACAAATGTGTAACTGGACTACTTCTTTAAAATGACACCAGATCCGGTGACCTTTGGGACATGGTTTGACCCCCTTAGGAAAGTGCTATCATCATGAAACGTTCAGATCACTTACAACTCAATAGATTCTACCTTCCTGTAACATTTCAGCCTGATTGGACCTTGTTTTCACACAAATGGACCCAGAATGATGTGAAATTGTGCTTCGTGCAACATAATTCTGGGTGCCATTTAAAAACCATAAGTGCTAATGACTCCATTCCTTTTTGTGGTTGTAGGGGCTGTTGATTGGAGTACACTAAAACAAACCTAACCTCTCTAGAACATTCAGAAGCCAAGTTATAAGCCCACAAAGGTGTAACTGGACTACTTCTTTAAAGTGACACCAGGCCCGGTGACATTTGGGACATGGTTTGACCCCCTATAGGCATGTGCGATCATCTTGAAACGTTCAGATCACTTACAACTCAATAGATTCTACCTTCCTGTATTGTTTCAGCCTGATTGGACCTTGTTTTTACACAAATGAACCCAGAATGATGTGAAATTGTGCTTCGTGCAACATAATTCTGGGTGCCATTTAAAAACCATAGGTGCTAATGTCTCCATTCCTTTTTGTGGTTGTAGGGGCTGTTGATTGGAGTACACTAAAACAAACCTGATCGCTCTAGGACATTCAGAAGCCAAGGTTTAAGCCCACAAATGTGTAACTGGACTACTTCTTTAAATTGAAACCAGATCAGGTGACCTTTGGGACATGGTTTGACCCCCTTAGGAAAGTGCTATCATCATGAAACGTTCAGATCACTTACAACGCAATAGATTCTACCTTCCTGTAACGTTTCAGCCTGATTGGACCTTGTTTTCACACAAATGAACCCAGAATGATGTGAAATTGTGCTTCGTGCAACATAATTCTGGGTGCCATTTAAAAACCATAAGTCTAATGACTCCATTCCTTTTTGTGGTTGTAGGGGCTGTTGATTGGAGTATACTAAAACAAACCTGATCTCTCTAGGACATTCAGAAGCCAAGTTATAAGCCCACAAATTTGTAACTGGACTACTTCTTTGGACACCAGATCCGGTGACCTTTGGGACATGGTTTGACCCCCTTAGGGAAGTGCTATCATCATGAAACGTTCAGATCACTTACAACTTAATAGATTCTACCTTCCTGTAATGTTTCAGCCTGATTGGACCTTGTTTTAACACAAATGGACCCAGAATGATGTGAAATTGTGCTTCGTGCAACATAATTCTGGGTGATATTTACAAACCATAAGTGCTAATGACTCCATTCCTTTTTGTGGTTGTAGGGGCTGTTGATTGGAGTACACTAAAACAAACCTGACCTCTCTAGGACATTCAGAAGCCAAGTTATAAGCCCACAAATGTGTAACTGGACTACTTCTTTAAATTGACACCAGATCCGGTGACCTTTGGGACATGGTTTGACCCCCTTAGGAAAGGGCTATCATCATGAAACGTTCAGATCACTTACAACTCAATAGATTCTACCTTCCTGTAACGTTTCAGCCTGATTGGACCTTGTTTTCACACAAATGAACCCAGAATGATGTGAAATTGTGCTTCGTGCAACATAATTCTGGGTGCCATTTACAAACCATAAGTGCTAATGACTCCATTCCTTTTTGTGGTTTTAGGGGCTGTTGATTGGAGTACACTAAAACAAACCTGACCTCTCTAGGACATTCAGAAGCCAAGTTATAAGCCCACAAAGGTGTAACTGGACTACTTCTTTAAAGTGACACCAGGCCCGGTGACCTTTGGGACATGGTTTGACCCCCTAGAGGAATGTGCGATCATCATGAAATGTTCAGGTCACTTACAACTCAATAGATTCTACCTTCTTGTAACGTTTCAGCCTGATTGGACCTCGTTTTCACAAAAATGGACCCAGAATGATGTGAAATTGTGCTTCGTGCAACATAATTCTGGGTGCCATTTACAAACCATAAGTGCTAATGACTCCATTCCTTTTTGTGGTTGTAGGGGCTGTTGATTGGAGTACACTAAAACAAACCTGATATCTCTAGGACATTCAGAAGCGAAGTTATAAGCCCACAAATGTGTAACTGGACTACTTCTTTAAATTGACACCAGATCCGGTGACCTTTGGGACATGGTTTGACCCCCTTAGGAAAGTGCTATCATCATGAAACGTTCAGATCACTTACAACTCAATAGATTCTACCTTCCTGTAACGTTTCAGCCTGATTGGACCTTGTTTTCACACAAATGAACCCAGAATGATGTGAAATTGTGCTTCGTGCAACATAATTCTGGGTGCCATTTAAAAGCCTTAAGTGCTAATAACTCCATTCCTTTTTGTGGTTGTAGGGGCTGTTGATTGGAGTACACTAAAACAAACCTGATCGCTCTAGGACATTCAGAAGCCAAGTTATAAGCCCACAAATGCGTAACTGGACTACTTCTTTAAAGTAGTTTGGTTAACAATGATCATCGTCGTGTCCCATTGTAAACGGGCGCGCCATCGCACACATCGTACATGTGTGTTAACCCACCTGTATGCGACAGACTTTGTGTGTTGCTTGACATCGAGATGTATTGACGTCTGTGTCAATACAGGACTCTCTATAAGCCGGGAGCTGGACGCTAACGACCCATGCATGCGCCACACAAAAGGTATCGTACATGTGTTAACCCACCTGTATACGACAGACTTTGTGTGTTGCATGACATCGAGATGTATTGACGTCTGTGTCAATACAGGACTCTATAAGCTGGGAGCTGGACGCTAACGACCCGTGCATGTGCCACACAAAAGGTAACTCGACTAACTACAAAACGCATATTGTGATTTAGAAAGTTGGCTCGACTGTTTGAATCAGCTGCAGCTGCGGTTTACTCACGAAGTGAATCGCACGCTTGTTAGAAATACATTCGGAGCACTTAAAAAATACATCGCTCTCATCGAGTTCCGTCTCAGCGTTCACCGGCTGATGGGCAAGAGCGTGACATGGGATCGCCAGGAACTTACTTAAGGACTATCATCTCATTTGGCATTTACTCACGGACCCAAGAAACCAGTTCCGAAAAATGGTCGAGAATTATAACTTGTCTAATAGCAACTGGAAGATATGTTGCATCATAAGCCTTTGATGGTTCACAAGGTGCACGGTCCACTCGAAATCCTAATGCTGTATTTGTAGTACATACACTAAGTCTTCTCTGTTGATGTCAGACTAGAGTTTTATTAGAGTTTTACTTTGCAACAATGGGATTCGAGCAATTGATGTGTATATTTTTAATAGTGCACAATGCTACTATTCCTAGGCTGAATGTATGACATGGCTCTTATGTATCATTATGTATCGTTTCCATTAAGTACTAATTTAAATAAAGTCCCTCTGTCCTCAGTGCTAGGTTGTGGGTTTAATACACATTATTATGATCAACCTGTTGAATAGTATAATAACAATATTCCTGTAAAAGTCATTTAGTAATGAACAACCTCAGTTCTGTGAAAGAACATCATGTCTCTGATGTGTTCACTGCAGGCCTGACCGGGGTTTGCACGCAAGGGCCTGTGTGTGTGTGTGTGTGTGTGTGTGTGTGTGTGTGTGTGTGTGTGTGTGTGTGTGTGTGTGAAACAAATAAAGATAAATATAGCTAGTGCGGCCACGAGCGGTCGTGCAGGGTAGAGGCTGCGCGAAAACGCCTCTAAAACAAGCGCGTGCCCACGCCCGATCCGTGGAAGCACGTAGAACTAGCAAACGTACTAGCAGAAATCAACGATCGCACACGGGTCATTGAGTGCGTACAGGGTTCGTCTGCATGTGTGGCATTGGGCAATCTAGCGGCAACCGAGTGGCCTGAAGGCGGAACCGGCCAACCCGTCGCCCTCACCATCGTTGCGCTTCGAGATGAACTATTGCTAAAGATGATCGTCCTCGTCAACCACGGCGCTACCAGAGTTACCACGACATGCGCCTTAAAAGCGTTCTCGTTTGGGTCAGCGCCACCAGAATTGAATCGGCAAGTCAGCGGATATTACACAACTCGTAAAGAAAACCCTCTCCGCGACCTCGCGGCCATTGTGCCTAGTGTACAGCAAATGACAAACGATGTTGCGAGCGATATATCGGAAAAACTTTGCACTGACGCGACGGTCGCCACTGCAGGTTGTGTGAGTCTCGCACAAAGTGCCATATCAAACGTGCGCAAGCTAGTGACAAGCAACTTCACCAGATCCGTAGATTCTGCATACGCTCGGATACGAATGAAAGTATCGAGAGATAACACCGACACGAGTTGCGCGACGGCGCTGGCTGCAGTCGCTACAACACTGGATTTATTAATCAACGTAATTGTGATCTTAATGGCGTATCGAGTGTGAACCAGAAACTACAACCAGTACTACAGAAAACTGGCATGAGGGTCACGGTCTAACGTTATGTTGGTGTCTCGCATCGACCGTCGACGGCCGTTTGCCAGCGGCTGAAAATGGCACAGTTGACGAAATGGAAACGCCGACCGTCGATAGTGCACTCTCGCAAGTTCCAACCGCACCATCTCAGGAGACAGACCACAGAGTCATATTAGCGTAGGGTAGATAGAAAATGTGCAAATCGCCGCAACCGCCCATATACATACTATACGAGTTCAACATAGAGTAGAGTAAGAAGTTACTACCGATTGTATTTCCAACGTGCAAGCAGCTGGTGTGTGACGCTTTACTTGATTATCACAGAGGTTGCGATGTCCTGTGTTCCGCGAGCGCATGCAAACAAGTGAACGAACTTCTACGGACCGTACTGTTGGGGTATGAGCGAGCTGTAAAATCAATACAAGCTAGACACGCGGACTTTGCCGCGTTACTGGACACGCATATCGCCACAACAAAACCGGGTCAAGTGTTCGGGGCATCACCGCGCTCGGCTATACACGTCTTGGCCTACCACGAGTACATGAGCCCACAGATCCTAAGCGAGGTCGAAGCCGTTGTGTCTACTCAACGCAAATTCAGCACAGCCGTAGCGCTAAGACAAGTCCCTCTAGACTGCTGGAAACTTTGGAAACGTGGAAGGCTGGCGTGTACGCGCTTTCTACACATCTCAACGGTATGATCGCGATACTCTCTGCCGCACAACAACTAATGGGCATGTGTTCGGAAGGTCTGATCAGGTCTGACATGACCGGTTGTCAATCGACGTCAAGCGTGCACTCACACACGGATATCCTGGCGCACATTAAAGCGACGGCGACCTCTACGCTCACGTTGATCGCCGATGTTTCGAAGGGCAATCGAGTGTGTTGGCTGACGAAAGCTATGGTGACCGACGGTCGCGTCGACTACAATGTGCCTCATTGCGACTGGAGAGGCGTATGTGATCCTTTGCAAATCGACAACACCACCGCGGTCGAGTGCGAAGTCACGGTCGGCGGCGTGTTGTCCTTACTTTGCCCCATACAATGTGACGGTCCGTGACACGGACCGGTGTGTTACGACCCGACTAACGAAACGTACCAGGTGATAACATTGCATCCGCCCATTACAGTGGAGCGAGCGTTTCGCCACACTCCCAAACCAAGGTTAATAGTTGTAGCGCACGCCCTTTCGGACCTCGGTGCACGCGAAACTCTGGTGTACGCTCACAACATCACGCTCGAGACAGCTCAAGCGTTACGCGAAACAAAGGACGTGTTCAAATCCATAGAGAATATACGGTCTTTAGCGTATGCGTATATAAAGAAGGTCGATGACATTTACAGACCCGGCGGCATGGGCACCACAGTAGAACAACAAGGTGCTCTCAAGCGCACACAGATACTGGCCGCATTATCACTCGTGATGTCTATCCTGACATGCCCGTTTCTGATTTCTATGTATATTAAATTATGACAAGAGCTACTTTAGGTGGTTACGATTACACTATGACCACGTGCCTTAGTTTCTGCTAGTGACCTATAAATACATATACCCACTTGCTCTCACTGCCATTAAAGCGGCTGTACCCACACGTACAACACCCAAGAAAAAAAATGATCTCGCTGTATGTACTGGGTGTACTCTCAGTAGTCGCAGTTGCTCAGGCCATGGTGATACGCTCACATAACGCCTCTGAGATACGTCCCATCACACCACCTCCTAGACTACTCGCGAAGGAGTATTCAACACACCCTTTGTACGAAGACAACCATTATAACGAGCACAGCACAACGCTTGCCGCACGCGAAGACAACATGCAGGAGACAACGCTACCACCTGTCGTGAGAACAACGGATTCGAGTGACAACGATCGCGACTATGACGAGCACATTACAACACCCTCTGTGCACGAAGACCAGGTGCAGGAGACAACGCTACCACCTGTCGTGAGAAACAAGAATTTGGTTAACAATGATCATCGTCGTGTCCCATTGTAAACGGGCGCGCCATCGCACACATCGTACATGTGTGTTAACCCACCTGTATGCGACAGACTTTGTGTGTTGCATGACATCGAGATGTATTGACGTCTGTGTCAATACAGGACTCTCTATAAGCCGGGAGCTGGACGCTAACGACCCATGCATGCGCCACACAAAAGGTATCGTACATGTGTTAACCCACCTGTATACGACAGACTTTGTGTGTTGCATGACATCGAGATGTATTGACGTCTGTGTCAATACAGGACTCTATAAGCTGGGAGCTGGAAGCTAACGACCCGTGCATGCGCCACACAAAAGGTAACTCGACTAACTACAAAACGCATATTGTGATGTAGAAAGTTGGCTCGACTGTTTGAATCAGCTGCAGCTGCGGTTTACTCACGAAGTGAATCGCACGCTTGTTAGAAGTACATTCGGAGCACTTAAAAAATACATCGCTCTCATCGAGTTCCGTCTCAGCGTTCACCGGCTGATGGGCAAGAGGGTGACATGGGATCGCCAGGAACTTACTTAAGGACTATCATCTCATTTGGCATTTACTCACGGACCCAAGAAACCAGTTCCGAAAAATGGTCGAGAATTATAACTTGTCTAATAGCAACTGGAAGATATGTTGCATCATAAGCCTCTGATGGTTCACAAGGTGCACGGTCCACTCGAAATCCTAATGCTGTATTTGTAGTACATACACTAAGTCTTCTCTGTTGATGTCAGACTAGAGTTTTATTAGAGTTTTACTTTGCAACAATGGGATTCGAGCAATTGATGTGTATATTTTTAATAGTGCACAATGCTACTATTCCTAGGCTGAATGTATGACATGGCTCTTATGTATCATTATGTATCGTTTCCATTAAGTACTAATTTAAATAAAGTCCCTCTGTCCTCAGTGCTAGGTTGTGGGTTTAATACACATCATTATGATCAACCTGTTGAATATAACAATATTCCTGTAAAAGTCATTTAGTAATGAACAACCTCAGTTCTGTGAAAGAACATCATGTCTCTGATGTGTACACTGCAGGCCTGACCGGGGTTTGCACGCAAGGGCCTGTGTGTGTGTGTGTGTGTGTGTGTGTGTGTGTGTGTGTGTGTGTGTGTGTGTGTGTGTGTGTGTGTGTGTGTGAAACAAATAAAGATAAATATAGCTAGTGTGGCCACGAGCGGTCGTGCGGGGTAGAGGCTGCACGAAAACGCCTCTAAAACAAGCGCGTGCCCACGCCCGATCCGTGGAAGCACGTAGAACTAGCAAACGTACTACTAATGACTGATAATGACTCCATTCCTTTTTGTGGTTGTAGGGGCTGTTGATTGGAGTACACTAAAATAAACCTGATCTCTCTAGGACATTCAGAAGCCAAGTTATAAGCCCACAAATGTGTAACTGGACTACTTCTTTAAATTGACACCAGATCCGGTGACCTTTGGGACATGGTTTGACCCCCTTAGGAAAGTGCTATCATCATGAAACGTTCAGATCACTTACAACTCAATAGATTCTACCTTCCTGTAACGTTTCAGCCTGATTGGACCTTGTTTTCACACAAATGGACCCAGAATCATGTGAAATTGTGCTTCGTGCAACATAATTCTGGGTGCCATTTAAAAATCATAAGTGCTAATGACTCCATTCCTTTTTGTGGTTGTAGGGGCTGTTGATTGGAGTATACTAAAACAAACCTGATCTCTCTAGGACATTCAGAAGCCACGTTATAAGCCCACAAATGTGTAACTGGACTACTTCTTTAAATTTACACCAGATCCGGTGACCTTTGGGACATGGTTTGACCCCCTTAGGAAAGTGCTATCATCATGAAACGTTCAGATCACTTACAACTCAATAGATTCTAACTTCCTGTAACGTTTCAGCCTGATTGGACCTTGTTTTCACACAAATGAACCCAGAATGATGTGAAAGTGTGCTTCGTGCAACATAATTCTGGGTGCCATTTAAAAACCATAAGTGCTAATGACTCCATTCCTCTTTGGGGTAATGGGGGCTGTTAACTGGAGTACTCTAAAACAAACCTGACCTCTCTAGGATATTCAGAAGCCAAGTTATAAGCCCACAAATGTGTAACTGGACTACTTCTTTAAAGTGACACCAGGTCCGGTGACCTTTGGGACATGGTTTGACCCCCTATAGGAATGTGCGATCATCAAGAAACGTTCAGATCACTTACAACTCAATAGATTCTACCTTCTTGTAACGTTTCAGCCTGATTGGACCTTGTTTTCACACAAATGGACCCAGAATGAAGTGAAATTGTGCTTCGTGCAACATAATTCTGGGTGCCATTTACAAACCATAAGTGCTAATGACTCCATTCCTTTTTGTGGTTGTAGGGGCTGTTGATTGGAGTACACTAAAACAAACCTGATCTCTCTAGGACATTCAGAAGCCAAGTTATAAGCCCACAAATGTGTAACTGGACTACTTCTTTAAATTGACACCAGATCCGGTGACCTTTGGGACATGGTTTGACCCCCTTAGGAAAGTGCTATCATCATGAAACGTTCAGATCACTTACAACTCAATAGATTCTACTTTCTTGTAACGTTTCAGCCTGATTGGACCTTGTTTTCACACAAATGGACCCAGAATGATGTGAAATTGTGCTTCATGCAACATAATTCTGGGTGCCATTTACAAACCATAAGTGCTAATGACTCCATTCCTTTTTGTGGTTGTAGGGGCTGTTGATTGGAGTACACTAAAACAAACCTGATCTCTCCAGGACATTCAGAAGCCAAGTTATAAGCCCACAAATGTGTAACTGGACTACTTCTTTAAAGTGACACCAGGCCCGGTGACCTTTGGGACATGGTTTGACCCCCTATAGGAATGTGCGATCATCATGAAACGTTCAGATCACTTACAACTCAATAGATTCTACCTTCTTGTAACGTTTCAGCCTGATTGGACCTTGTTTTCACACAAATGAACCCAGAATGATGTGAAATTGTGCTTCGTGCAACATAATTCTGGGTGCCATTTACAAACCATAAGTGCTAATGACTCCATTCCGTTTTGTGGTTGTAGGGGCTGTTGATTGGAGTACACTAAAACAAACCTAACCTCTCTAGGACATTCAGAAGCCAAGTTATAAGCCCACAAAGATGTAACTGGACTACTTCTTTAAAGTGACACCAGGCCCGGTGACCTTTGGGACATGGTTTTACCCCCTATAGGAATGTGCGATCATCTTGAAACATTCAGATCACTTACAACTCAATAGATTCTACCTTCTTATAGCGTTTCAGCCTGATTGGACCTTGTTGTCACACAAATGGACCCAGAATGAAGTGAAATTGTGCTTCGTGCAACATAATTCTGGGTGCCATTTACAAACCAAAAGTGCTAATGACTCCATTCCTTTTTGTGGTTGTAGGGGCTGTTGATTGGAGTACACTAAAACAAACCTGATCTCTCTAGGACATTCAGAAGCCAAGTTATAAGCCCACAAATGTGTAACTGGACTACTTCTTTAAATTGACACCAGATCCGGTGACCTTTGGGACATGGTTTGACCCCCTTAGGAAAGTGCTATCATCATGAAACGTTCAGATCACTTACAACTCAATAGATTCTACCTTCTTGTAACGTTTCAGCCTGATTGGACCTTGTTTTCACACAAATGGACCCAGAATGATGTGAAATTGTGCTTCGTGCAACATAATTCTGGGTGCCATTTACAAACCATAAGTGCTAATGACTCCATTCCTTTTTGTGGTTGTAGGGGCTGTTGATTGGAGTACACTAAAACAAACCTGACCGCTCTAGGACATTCAGAAGCCAAGTTATAAGCCCACAAATGTGTAACTGGACTAATTCTTTAAAGTGACACCAGATCCGGTGACCTTTGCGACATGGTTTGACCCCCTTAGGAAAGTGCTATCATCATGAAACCTTCAGATCACTTACAACTCAATAGATTCTACCTTCCTGTAACGTTTCTGCCTGATTGGACCTTGTTTTCACACAAATGAACCCAGAATGTGAAATTGTGCTTCGTGCAACATAATTCTGTGTGCCATTTACAAACCATAAGTGCTAATGACTCCATTCCTTTTTGTGGCTGTAGGGGCTGTTGATTGGAGTACATTAAAACAAACCTGATCTCTCTAGGACATTCAGAAGCCAAGTTATAAGCCTACAAAGATGTAACTGGACTACTTCTTTAGACACCAGATCCGGTGACCTTTGATACATGGTTTGATACCCTTAGGAAAGTGCTATCATCATGAAACATTCAGATCACTTACAACTCAATAGATTCTAACTTCCTGTAACGTTTCAGCCTGATTGGACCTTGTTTTCACACAAATGAACCCAGAATGATGTGAAATTGTGCTTCGTGCAACATAATTCTGGGTGCCATTTAAAAACCATAAGTGCTAATGACTCCATTCCTTTTTGTGGTTGTAGGGGCTGTTGATTGGAGTATACTAAAACAAACCTGATCTCTCTAGGACATTCAGAAGCCAAGTTATAAGCCCACAAATGTGTAACTGGAATACTTCTTTAGACACCAGATCCGGTGACCTTTGGGACATGGTTTGACCCCCTTAGGGAAGTGCTATCATCATGAAACCTTCAGATCACTTACATTTTAATAGATTCTACCTTCCTGTAATGTTTCAGCCTGATTGGACCTTGTTTTCACACAAATGGACCCAGAATGATGTGAAATTGTGCTTCGTGCAACATAATTCTGGGTGCCATTTACAAACCATAAGTGCTAATGACTCCATTCCTTTTTGTGGTTGTAGGGGCTGTTGATTGGAGTACACTAAAACAAACCTGATCTCTCTAGGACATTCAGAAGCCAAGTTATAAGCCCACAAATGTGTAACTGGACTACTTCTTTAAATTGACACCAGATCCGGTGACCTTTGGGACATGGTTTGACCCCCTTAGGAAAGTGCTATCATCATGAAACGTTCAGATCACTTACAACTCAATAGATTCTACCTTCCTGTAACGTTTCACCCTGATTGGACCTTGTTTTCACACAAATGAACCCAGAATGATGTGAAATTGTGCTTCGTGCAACATAATTCTGGGTGCCATTTAAAAACCATAAGTGCTAATGACTCCATTCCTTTTTGTGGTTGTAGGGGCTGTTGATTGGAGTACACTAAAACAAACCTGATCGCTCTAGGACATTCAGAAGCCACGTTATAAGCCCACAAATGTGTAACTGGACTACTTCTTTAAATTGACACCAGATCCGGTGACCTTTGGGACATGGTTTGACCCCCTTAGGAAAGTGCTATCATCATGAAACGTTCAGATCACTTACAACGCAATAGATTCTACCTTCCTGTAACGTTTCAGCCTGATTGGACCTTGTTTTCACACAAATGAACCCAGAATGATGTGAAATTGTGCTTCGTGCAACATAATTCTGGGTGCCATTTAAAAACCATAAGTCTAATGACTCCATTCCTTTTTGTGGTTGTAGGGGCTGTTGATTGGAGTATACTAAAACAAACCTGATCTCTCTAGGACATTCAGAAGCCAAGTTATAAGCCCACAAATTTGTAACTGGACTACTTCTTTAGACACCAGATCCGGTGACCTTTGGGACATGGTTTGACCCCCTTAGGAAAGTGCTATCATCATGAAACGTTCAGATCACTTACAACAATAGATTCTACCTTCCTGTAACGTTTCAGCCTGATTGGACCTTGTTTTCACACAAATGAACCCAGAATGATGTGAAATTGTGCTTCGTGCAACATAATTCTGGGTGCCATTTAAAAACCATAAGTGCTAATGTCTCCATTCCTTTTTGTGGTTCTAGGGGCTGTTGATTGGAGTACACTAAAACAAACCTGATCTCTCTAGGACATTCAGAAGCCAAGTTATAAGCCCACACACAAAGATGTAACTGGACTACTTCTTTAAAGTGACACTTGGCCAGGGTGACCTTTGGAACATGGTTTGACCCCCTATAGGAATATGCGATCATCTTGAAACGTTCAGATCACTTACAACTCAATAGATTCTACCTTCTTGTAGCGTTTCAGCCGGATTGGACCTTGTTTTCACACAAATTGACCCAGAATCATGTGAAATTGTGCTTAGTGCAGCATAATTCTGGGTGCCATTTAAGAACCATAAGTGCTAATGACTCCATTCCTTTTTGTGGTTGTAGGGGCTGTTGATTGGAGTACACTAAAATAAACCTGATCTCTCTAGGACATTCAGAAGCCAAGTTATAAGCCCACAAATGTGTAACTGGACTACTTCTTTAAATTGACACCAGATCCGGTGACCTTTGGGACATGGTTTGACACCCTTAGGAAAGCGCTATCATCATGAAACGTTCAGATCACTTACAACTCAATAGATTCTAGCTTCCAGTAACGTTTCAGCCTGATTGGACCTTGTTTTCACACAAATGAACCCAGAATGATGTGAAATTGTGCTTCGTGCAAAATAATTCTGGGTGCCATTTACAAACCATAAGTGCTAATGACTCCATTCCTTTTTGTGGTTGTAGGGGCTGTTGATTGGAGTACACTAAAACAAACCTAACCTCTCTAGGACATTCAGAAGCCAAGTTATAAGCCAACAAAGGTGTAACTGGACTACTTCTTTAAAGTGACACTTGGCCCGGTGACCTTTGGGACATCGTTTGACCCCCTATAGGAATGTGCGATCATCTTGAAACGTTCAGATAACTTACAACTCAATAGATTCTACCTTCTTGTAGCGTTTCAGCCGGATTGGACCTTGTTTTCACACAAATTGACCCAGAATGATGTGAAATTGTGCTTCGTGCAACATAATTCTGGGTGCCACTTACAAACCATAAGTGTTAAAGACTCCATTCATTTTTGTGGTTGTAGGGGCTGTTGATTGGAGTACATTAAAACAAACCTGATCTCTCTAGGACATTCAGAAGCCAAGTTATAAGCCCACAAATGTGTAACTGGACTACTTCTTTAAATTGACACCAGATCCAGTGACCTTTGGGACATGGTTTGACCCCCTTAGGAAAGTGCTATCATCATGAAACGTTCAGATCACTTACAACTCAATAGATTCTACCTTCCTGTAACGTTTCAGCCTGATTGGACCTTGTTTTCACACAAATGGACCCAGAATGATGTGAAATTGTGCTTTGTGCAACATAATTCTGGGTGCCATTTAAAAACCATAAGTGCTAATGACTCCATTCCTTTTTGTGGTTGTAGGGGCTGTTGATTGGAGTACACTAAAATAAACCTGATCTCTCTAGGACATTCAGAAGCCAAGTTATAAGCCCACAAATGTGTAACTGGACTACTTATTTAAATTGACACCAGATCCGGTGACCTTTGGGACATGGTTTGACCCCCTTAGGAAAGTGCTATCATCATGAATCATTCAGATCACTTACAACTCAATAGATTCTACCTTCCTGTAACGTTTCAGCCTGATTGGACCTTGTTTTCACACAAATGAACCCAGAATGATGTGAAATTGTGCTTCGTGCAACATAATTCTGGGTGCCATTTACAAACCATAAGTGCTAATGACTCCATTCCTTTTTGTGGTTGTAGGGGCTGTTGATTGGAGTACACTAAAACAAACCTGATCTCTCTAGGACATTCAGAATCCAAGTTATAAGCCCACAAAGGTGTAACTGGACAACTTCTTTAAAGTGACACCAGGCCCGGTGACCTTTGGGACATGGTTTTACCCCCTATAAGAATGTGCGATCATCTTGAAACCTTCAGATCACTTACAACTCAATAGATTCTACCTTCTTGTAGCGTTTCAGCCTGATTGGACCTTGTTTTCACACAAATGGACCCAGAATGATGTGAAATTGTGCTTCGTGCAACATAATTCTGGGTGCCATTTACAAACCATAAGTGCTAATGACTCCATTCCTTTTTGTGGTTGTAGGGGCTGTTGATTGGAGTACATTAAAACAAACCTGATCTCTCTAGGACATTCAGAAGTCAAGTTATAAGCCCACAAATGTGTAACTGGACTACTACTTTAAATTGACACCAGATCCGGTGACCTTTGGGACATGGTTTGACCCCCTATAGGAAAGTGCTATCATCATGAAACGTTCAGATCATTTACAACTCAATAGATTCTACCTTCCTGTAACGTTTCAGCCTGATTGGACCTTGTTTTCACACAAATGAACCCAGAATGATGTGAAATTTTGCTTCGTGCAACATAATTCTGGGTGCCATTTACAAACCATAAGTGCTAATGACTCCATTCCTTTTTGTGGTTGTAGGGGCTGTTGATTGGAGTACATTAAAACAAACCTGACCTCTCCAGGACATTCAGAAGCCAAGTTATAAGCCCACAAATGTGTAACTGGACTACTACTTTAAATTGACACCAGATCCGGTGACATTTGGGACATGGTTTGACCCCCTTAGGAAAGTGCTATCATCATGAAACGTTCAGATCACTTACAACTCAATAGATTCTACCTTTCTGTAACGTTTCAGCCTGATTGGACCTTGTTTTCACACAAATGAACCCAGAATGATGTGAAATTGTGCTTCGTGCAACTTAATTCTGGGTGCCATTTAAAAACCATAAGTGCTAATGACTCCATTCCTTTTTGTGGTTGTAGGGGCTGTTGATTGGAGTATACTAAAACAAACCTGATCTCTCTAGGACATTCAGAAGCCAAGTTATAAGCCCACAAATGTGTAAGTGGACTACTTCTTTAGACACCAGATCCGGTGACCTTTGGGACATGGTTTGACCCCCTTAGGGAAGTGCTATCACCATGAAACCTTCAGATCACTTACATTTTAATAGATTCTACCTTCCTGTAATGTTTCAGCCTGATTGGACCTTGTTTTCACACAAATGGACCCAGAATGATGTGAAATTGTGCTTCGTGCAACATAATTCTGGGTGCCATTTACAAACCATAAGTGCTAATGACTCCATTCCTTTTTGTGGTTGTAGGGGCTGTTGATTGGAGTACACTAAAACAAACCTGATCTCTCTAGGACATTCAGAAGCCAAGTTATAAGCCCACAAATGTGTAACTGGACTACTTCTTTAAATTGACACCAGATCCGGTGACCTTTGGGACATGGTTTGACCCCCTTAGGAAAGTGCTATCATCATGAAACGTTCAGATCACTTACAACTCAATAGATTCTACCTTCCTGTAACGTTTCAGCCTGATTGGACCTTGTTTTCACACAAATGAACCCAGAATGATGTGAAATTGTGCTTCGTGCAACATAATTCTGGGTGCCATTTAAAAACCATAAGTGCTAATGACTCCATTCCTTTTTGTGGTTGTAGGGGCTGTTGATTGGAGTACACTAAAACAAACCTGATCGCTCTAGGACATTCAGAAGCCAAGTTATAAGCCCACAAATGTGTAACTGGACTACTTCTTTAAATTGAAACCAGATCCGGTGACCTTTGGGACATGGTTTGACCCCCTTAGGAAAGTGCTATCATCATGAAACGTTCAGATCACTTACAAAACAATAGATTCTACCTTCCTGTAACGTTTCAGCCTGATTGGACCTTGTTTTCACACAAATGAACCCAGAATGATGTGAAATTGTGCTTCGTGCAACATAATTCTGGGTGCCATTTAAAAACCATAAGTCTAATGACTCCATTCCTTTTTGTGGTTGTAGGGGCTGTTGATTGGAGTATACTAAAACAAACCTGATCTCTCTAGGACATTCAGAAGCCAAGTTATAAGCCCACAAATTTGTAACTGGACTACTTCTTTAGACACCAGATCCGGTGACCTTTGGGACATGGTTTGACCCCCTTAGGAAAGTGCTATCATCATGAAACGTTCAGATCACTTACAACTCAATAGATTCTACCTTCCTGTAACATTTCAGCCTGATTGGACCTTGTTTTCATACAAATGAACCCAGAATGATGTGAAATTGTGCTTCGTGCAACGTAATTCTGGGTGCCATTTACAAACCATAAGTGCTAATGACTCCATTCCTTTTTGTGGTTGTAGGGGCTGTTGATTGGAGTACACTAAAACAAACCTAACCTCTCTAGGACATTCAGAAGCCAAGTTATAAGCCCACAAAGGTGTAACTGGACTACTTCTTTAAAGTGACACCAGGCCCGGTGACATTTGGGACATGGTTTGACCCCCTATAGGAATGTGCGATCATCTTGAAACGTTCAGATCACTTACAACTCAATAGATTCTACCTTCCTGTATTGTTTCAGCCTGATTGGACCTTGTTTTTACACAAATGAACCCAGAATGATGTAAAATTGTGCTTCGTGCAACATAATTCTGGGTGCCATTTAAAAACCATAAGTGCTAATGTCTCCATTCCTTTTTGTGGTTGTAGGGGCTGTTGATTGGAGTACACTAAAACAAACCTGATCGCTCTAGGACATTCAGAAGCCAAGGTTTAAGCCCACAAATGTGTAACTAGACTACTTCTTTAAATTGACACCAGATCCGGTGACCTTTGGGACATGGTTTGACCCCCTTAGGAATGTGCTATCATCATGAAACGTTCAGATCACTTACAACGCAATAGATTCTACCTTCCTGTAACGTTTCAGCCTGATTGGACCTTGTTTTCACACAAATGAACCCAGAATGATGTGAAATTGTGCTTTGTGCAACATAATTCTGGGTGCCATTTAAAAACCATAGGTCTAATGACTCCATTCCTTTTTGTGGTTGTAGGGGCTGTTGATTGGAGTATACTAAAACAAACCTGATCTCTCTAGGACATTCAGAAGCCAAGTTATAAGCCCACAAATTTGTAACTGGACTACTTCTTTAGACACCAGATCCGGTGACCTTTGGGACATGGTTTGACCCCCTTAGGGAAGTGCTATCATCATGAAACGTTCAGATCACTTACAACTTACTAGATTCTACCGTCTTGTAACGTTTCAGCCTGATTGGACCTTGTTTTCACACAAATGGACCCAGAATGATGTGAAATTGTGCTTCGTGCAACATAATTCTGGGTGCCATTTACAAACCATAAGTGCTAATGACTCCATTACATTTTGTGGTTGTAGGGGCTGTTGATTGGAGTACATTAAAACAAACCTGATCTCTCTAGGACATTCAGAAGCCAAGTTATAAGCCCACAAATGTGTAACTGGACTACTTCTTTAAATTGACACCAGATCCGGTGACCTTTGGGACATGGTTTGACCCCCTTAGGAAAGTGCTATCATCATGAAACGTTCAGATCTTTTACAACTCAATAGATTCTACCTTCCTGTAACGTTTCAGTCTGATTGGACCTTGTTTTCACACAAATGGACCCAGAATGATGTGAAATTGTGCTTCGTGCAACATATTTCTGGGTGCCATTTACAAACCATAAGTGCTAATGACTCCATTCCTTTTTGTGGTTGTAGGGGCTGTTGATTGGAGTATATTAAAACAAACCTAACCTCTCTAGGACATTCAGAAGCCAAGTTATAAGCCCACAAATGTGTAACTGGACTACTTCTTTAAATTGACACCAGATCCGGTGACCTTTGGGACATGGTTTGACCCCCTATAGGAATGTGAGATCATCTTGAAACGTTCAGATCACTTACAACTCAATAGATTCTACCTTCCTGTAACGTTTCAGCCTGATTGGACCTTGTTTTCACACAAATGGACCTAGAATGATGTGAAATTGTGCTTCGTGCAACATAATTCTGGGTGCCATTTAAAAACCATAAGTGCTAATGACTCAATACCTTTTTGTGGTTGTAGGGGCTGTTGGTTGGAGTACATTAAAACAAACCTGATCTCTCTAGGACATTCAGAAGCCAAGTTATAAGCCCACAAATGTGTAACTGGACTACTTCTTTAAATTGACACCAGATCCGGTGACCTTTGGGACATGGTTTGACCCCCTTAGGAAAGTGTTATCATCATGAAACGTTCAGATCACTTACAACTCAATAGATTCTACCTTCCTGTAACGTTTCAGCAAGATTGGACCTTGTTTTCACACAAATGGACCCAGAATGATGTGAAATTGTGCTTCGTGCAACATAATTCTGGGTGCCATTTACAAACCATAAGTGCTAATGACTCCATTCCTTTTTGTGGTTGTAGGGGCTGTTGATTGGAGAACACTAAAACAAACCTAACCTCTCTAGGACATTCAGAAGCCAAGTTATAAGCCCACAAATGTGTAACTGGACTACTTCTTTAAATTGACACCAGATCCGGTGACCTTTGGGACATGGTTTGACCCCCTTAGGAAAGCGCTATCATCATGAAACGTTCAGATCACTTACAACTCAATAGATTCTAGCTTCCAGTAACGTTTCAGCCTGATTGGACCTTGTTTTCATACAAATGAACCCAGAATGATGTGAAATTGTGCTTCGTGCAAAATAATTCTGGGTGCCATTTACAAACCATAAGTGCTAATGACTCCATTCCTTTTTGTGGTTGTAGGGGCTGTTGATTGGAGTACATTAAAACAAACCTGATCTCTCTAGGACATTCAGAAGCCAAGTTATAAGCCCACAAATGTGTAACTGGACTACTTCTTTAAATTGACACCAGATCCGGTGACCTTTGGGACATGGTTTGACCCCCTTAGGAAAGTGCTATCATCATGAAACGTTCAGATCACTTACAACTCAATAGTTTCTACCTTCCTGTAACGTTTCAGCCTGATTGGACCTTGTTTTCACACAAATGGACCCAGAATGATGTGAAATTGTGCTTCGTGCAACATAATTCTGGGTGCCATTTACAAACCATAAGTGCTAATGACTCCATTCCTTTTTGTGGTTGTAGGGGCTGTTGATTCGAGTACATTAAAACAAACCTAACCTCTCTAGGACATTCAGAAGCCAAGTTATGAGCCCACAAAGGTTTAACTGGACTACTTCTTTAAAGTGACACCAGGCCCGGTGACCTTTGGGACATGGTTTTACCCCCTATAGGAATGTGAGATCATCTTGAAACGTTCAGATCACTTACAACTCAATAGATTCTACCTTCTTGTAGTGTTTCAGCCTGATTGGACCTTGTTTTCACACAAATGGACCCAGAATAATGTGAAATTTTGCTTCGTGCAACATAATTCTGGGTGCCATTTACAAACCATAAGTGCTAATGACTCCATTCCTTTTTGTGGTTGTAGGGGCTGTTGATTGGAGTACACTAAAACAAACCTGATCTCTCTAGGACATTCAGAAGCCAAGTTATAAGCCCACAAATGTGTAACTGGACTACTTCTTTAAATTGACACCAGATCCGATGATCTTTGGGACATGGTTTGACCCCCTTAGGAAAGTGCTATCATCATGAAACGTTCAGATCACTTACAACTCAGTAGAATCTACCTTCCTGTAACGTTTCAGCCTGATTGGACCTTGTTTTCACACAAATGAACCCAGAATGATGTGAAATTGTGCTTCGTGCAACATAATTCTGGGTGCCATTTAAAAACCATAAGTGCTAATGACTCCATTCCTTTTTGTGGTTGTAGGGGCTGTTGATTGGAGTACACTAAAACAACCCTGACCTCTCTAGGACATTCAGAAGCCAAGTTATAAGCCCACAAATGTGTAACTGGACTACTTCTTTAAAGTGACACCAGATCCGGTGACCTTTGGGACATGGTTTGACCCCCTTAGGAAAGTGCGATCATCATGAAACGTTCAGATCACTTACAAGTCAATAGATTCTACCTTCCTGTATTGTTTCAGCCTGATTGGACCTTGTTTTCACACAAATGAACCCAGAATGATGTGAAATTGTGCTTCGTGCAACATAATTCTGGGTGCCATTTAAAAACCATAAGTGCTAATGTCTCCATTCCTTTTTGTGGTTGTAGGGGCTGTTGATTGGAGTACACTAAAGCAAACCTGATCGCTCTAGGACGTTCAGAAGCCAAGTTATAAGCCCACAAATGTGTAACTGGACTACTTCTTTAAATTGACACCAGATCCGGTGACCTTTGGGACATGGTTTGACCCCCTTAGGAAAGTGCGATCATCATGAAACGTTCAGATCACTTACAAGTCAATAGATTCTACCTTCCTGTATTGTTTCAGCCTGATTGGACCTTGTTTTCACACAAATGAACCCAGAATGATGTGAAATTGTGCTTCGTGCAACATAATTCTGGGTGCCATTTAAAAACCATAGGTGCTAATGACTCCATTCCTTTTTGTGTTTGTAGGGGCTGTTGATTGGAGTACACTAAAACAAACCTGATCTCTCTAGGACATTCAGAAGCCAAGTTATAAGCCCACAAATGTGTAACTGGACTACTTCTTTAAATTGACACCAGATCCGGTGATCTTTGGGACATGGTTTGACCCCCTTAGGAAAGTGCTATCATCATGAAACGTTCAGATCACTTACAACTCAGTAGAATCTACCTTCCTGTAACGTTTCAGCCTGATTGGACCTTGTTTTCACACAAATGAACCCAGAATGATGTGAAATTGTGCTTCGTGCAACATAATTCTGGGTGCCATTTAAAAACCATAAGTGCTAATGACTCCATTCCTTTTTGTGGTTGTAGGGGCTGTTGATTGGAGTACACTAAAACAACCCTGACCTCTCTAGGACATTCAGAAGCCAAGTTATAAGCCCACAAATGTGTAACTGGACTACTTCTTTAAAGTGACACCAGATCCGGTGACCTTTGGGACATGGTTTGACCCCCTTAGGAAAGTGCGATCATCATGAAACGTTCAGATCACTTACAAGTCAATAGATTCTACCTTCCTGTATTGTTTCAGCCTGATTGGACCTTGTTTTCACACAAATGAACCCAGAATGATGTGAAATTGTGCTTCGTGCAACATAATTCTGGGTGCCATTTAAAAACCATAAGTGCTAATGTCTCCATTCCTTTTTGTGGTTGTAGGGGCTGTTGATTGGAGTACACTAAAGCAAACCTGATCGCTCTAGGACATTCAGAAGCCAAGTTATAAGCCCACAAATGTGTAACTGGACTACTTCTTTAAATTGACACCAGATCCGGTGACCTTTGGGACATGGTTTGACCACCTTAGGAAAGTGCTATCATCATGAAACGTTCAGATGACTTACAACTCAATAGATTCTACCTTCCTGTAACGTTTCAGCCTGATTGGACCTTGTTTTCACACAAATGAACCCAGAATGATGTGAAATTGTGCTTCGTGCAACATAATTCTGGGTGCCATTTACAAACCATAAATGCTAATGACTCCATTCCTTTTTGTGGTTGTAGGGGCTGTTGATTGGAGTACATTAAAACAAACCTGATCTCTCTAGGACATTCAGAAGCCAAGTTATAAGTCCACAAATGTGTAACTGGACTACTTCTTTAAATTGACACCAGATCCGGTGACCTTTGGGACATGGTTTGACCCCCTTAGGAAAGTGCTATCATCATGAAACGTTCAGATCACTTAAAACTCAATAGATTCTACCTTCCTGTAACGTTTCAGCCTGATTGGACCTTGTTTTCACACAAATGAACCCAGAATGATGTGAAATTGTGCTTCGTGCAACATAATTCTGGGTGCCATTTACAAACCATAAATGCTAATGACTCCATTCCTTTTTGTGGTTGTAGGGGCTGTTGATTGGAGTACACTAAAACAAACCTGACCTCTCTAGGACATTCAGAAGCCAAGTTATAAGCCCACAAAGGTGTAACTGGACTACTTTAAAGTGACACCAGGCCCGGTGACCTTTGGGACATGGTTTGACCCCCTATGGGAATGTGAGATCATCATGAAACATTCAGATCACTTACAACTCAATAGATTCTACCTTCTTGTAACGTTTCAGCCTGATTGGACCTTGTTTTCACACAAATGGACCCAGAATGATGTGAAATTGTGCTTCGTGCAACATAATTCTGGGTGCCATTTACAAACCATAAGTGCTAATGACTCCATTTCTTTTGTGGTTGTAGGGGCTGTTGATTGGAGTACACTAAAACAAACCTGATCTCTCTAGGACATTCAGAAGCCAAGTTATAAGCCCACAAATGTGTAACTGGACTACTTCTTTAAATTGACACCAGATCCGGTGACCTTTGGGACATGGTTTGACCCCCTTAGGAAAGTGCTATCATCATGAAACGTTCAGATCACTTACAACTCAATAGATTCTACCTTCCTGTAACGTTTCAGCCTGATTGGACCTTGTTTTCACACAAATGGACCCAGAATGATGTGAAATTGTGCTTCGTGCAACATAATTCTGGGTGCCATTTACAAACCATAAGTGCTAATGACTCCATTCCTTTTTGTGGTTGTAGGGGCTGTTGATTGGAGTACATTAAAACAAACCTAACCTCTCTAGGACATTCAGAAGCCAAGTTATAAGCCCACAAAGGTGTAACTGGACTACTTCTTTAAAGTGACAGCAGGCCCGGTGACCTTTGGGACATGGTTTTACCCCCTATAGGAATGTGCGATCATCAAGAAACGTTCAGATCACTTACAACTCAATAGATTCTACCTTCTTGTAGCGTTTCAGCGTCATTGGACCTTGTTTTCACACAAATGGACCCAGAATGATGTGAAATTGTGCTTCGTGCAACATAATTCTGGGTGCCATTTACAAACCATAAGTGCTAATGACTCCATTCCTTTTTGTGGTTGTAGGGGCTGTTTATTGGAGTACACTAAAACAAACCTGATCTCTCTAGGACATTCAGAAGCCAAGTTATAAGCCCACAAATGTGTAACTGGACTACTTCTTTAAATTGACACCAGATCCGGTGATCTTTGGGACATGGTTTGACCCCCTTAGGAAAGTGCTATCATCATGAAACGTTCAGATCACTTACAACTCAGTAGATTCTACCTTCCTGTAACGTTTCAGCCTGATTGGACCTTGTTTTCACACAAATGAACCCAGAATGATGTGAAATTGTGCTTCGTGCAACATAATTCTGGGTGCCATTTAAAAACCATAAGTGCTAATGACTCCATTCCTTTTTGTGGTTGTAGGGGCTGTTGATTGGAGTACACTAAAACAACCCTGACCTCTCTAGGACATTCAGAAGCCAAGTTATAAGCCCACAAATGTGTAACTGGACTACTTCTTTAAAGTGACACCAGATCCGGTGACCTTTGGGACATGGTTTGACCCCCTTAGGAAAGTGTGATCATCATGAAACGTTCAGATCACTTACAACTCAATAGATTCTACCTTCCTGTATTGTTTCAGCCTGATTGGACCTTGTTTTCACACAAATGAACCCAGAATGATGTGAAATTGTGCTTCGTGCAACATAATTCTGGGTGCCATTTAAAAACCATAAGTGCTAATGTCTCCATTCCTTTTTGTGGTTGTAGGGGCTGTTGATTGGAGTACACTAAAGCAAACCTGATCGCTCTAGGACATTCAGAAGCCAAGTTATAAGCCCACAAATGTGTAACTGGACTACTTCTTTAAATTGACACCATATCCGGTGACATTTGGGACATGGTTTGACCCCCTTAGGAAAGTGCTATCATCATGAAACGTTCAGATCACTTACAACTCATTAGATTCTACCTTCCTGTAACGTTTCAGCCTGATTGGACCTTGTTTTCACACAAATGAACCCAGAATGATGTGAAATTGTGCTTCGTGCAACATAATTCTGGGTGCCATTTACAAACCATAAATGCTAATGACTCCATTCCTTTTTGTGGTTGTAGGGGCTGTTGATTGGAGTACATTAAAACAAACCTGATCTCTCTAGGACATTCAGAAGCCAAGTTATAAGTCCACAAATGTGTAACTGGACTACTTCTTTAAATTGACACCAGATCCGGTGACCTTTGGGACATGGTTTGACCCCCTTAGGAAAGTGCTATCATCATGAAACGTTCAGATCACTTACAACTCAATAGATTCTACCTTCCTGTAACGTTTCAGCCTGATTGGACCTTGTTTTCACACAAATGGACCCAGAATGATGTGAAATTGTACTTCGTGCAACATAATTCTGGGTGCCATTTACAAACCATAAGTGCTAATGACTCCATTCCTTTTTGTGGTTGTAGGGACTGTTGATTGGAGTACACTAAAACAAACCTGATCTCTCTAGGACATTCAGAAGCCAAGTTATAAGCCCACAAAGGTGTAACTGGACTACTTCTTTAAAGTGACACTTGGCCCGGTGACCTTTGGGACATGGTCTGACCCCCTATAGGAATGTGCGATCATCATGAAATGTTCAGATCACTTACAAGTCAATAGATTATACCTTCTTGTAACGTTTCAGCCTGATTGGACCTTGTTTTCACAACAAATGGACCCAGAATGATGTGAAATTGTGCTTCGTGCAACATAATTCTGGGTGCCATTTACAAACCATAAGTGCTAATGACTCCATTTCTTTTGTGGTTGTAGGGGCTGTTGATTGGAGTACACTAAAACAAACCTGATCTCTCTAGGACATTCAGAAGCCAAGTTATAAGCCCACAAATGTGTAACTGGACTACTTCTTTTAATTGACACCAGATCCGGTGACCTTTGGGACATGGTTTGATCCCCTTAGGAAAGCGCTATCATCATGAAACGTTCAGATCACTTACAACTAAATAGATTCTACCTTCCTGTAACGTTTCAGCCTGATTGGACCTTGTTTTCACACAAATGAACCCAGAATGATTTGAAATTGTGCTTCGTGCAACATAATTCTGGGTGCCATTTACAAACCATAAGTGCTAATGACTCCATTCCTTTTTGTGAATGTAGGGGCTGTTGATTGGAGTATACTAAAACAAACCTGATCTCTCTAGGACATTCAGAAGCCAAGTTATAAGCCCACAAAGGTGTAACTGGACTACTTCTTTAAAGTGACACTTGGCCCGGTGACCTTTGGGACATGGTCTGACCCCCTATAGGAATGTGCGATCATCATGAAATGTTCAGATCACTTACAACTCAATAGATTCTACCTTCTTGTAACGTTTCAGCCTGATTGGACCTTGTTTTCACACAAATGGACCCAGAATTATGTGAAATTTTGCTTCGTGCAACATAATTCTGGGTGCCATTTACAAACCATAAGTGCTAATGACTCCATTCCTTTTTGTGGTTGTAGGGGCTGTTGAATGGAGTACATTAAAACAAACCTGATCTCTCTAGGACATTCAGAAGCCAAGTTATAAGCCCACAAATGTGTAACTGGACTACTTCTTTAAATTGACACCAGATCCGGTGACCTTTGGGACATGGTTTGACCCCCTTAGGAAAGTGCTATCATCATGAAACGTTCAGATCTTTTACAACTCAATAGATTCTACCTTCCTGTAACGTTTCAGCCTGATTGGACCTTGTTTTCACACAAATGGACCCAGAATGATGTGAAATTGTGCTTCGTGCAACATATTTCTGGGTGCCATTTACAAACCATAAGTGCTAATGACTCCATTCCTTTTTGTGGTTGTAGGGGCTGTTGATTGGAGTATATTAAAACAAACCTGATCTCTCTAGGACATTCAGAAGCCAAGTTATAAGCCCACAAATGTGTAACTGGACTACTTCTTTAAATTGACACCAGATCCGGTGACCTTTGGGACATGGTTTGACCCCCTATAGGAATGTGCGATCATCTTGAAACGTTCAGATCACTTACAACTCAATAGATTCTACCTTCCTGTAACGTTTCAGCCTGATTGGACCTTGTTTTCACACAAATGGACCCAGAATGATGTGAAATTGTGCTTCGTGCAACATAATTCTGGGTGCCATTTAAAAACCATAAGTGCTAATGACTCAATTCCTTTTTGTGGTTGTAGGGGCTGTTGGTTGGAGTACATTAAAACAAACCTGATCTCTCTAGGACATTCAGAAGCCAAGTTATAAGCCCACAGATGTGTAACTGGACTACTTCTTTAAATTGACACCAGATCCGGTGACCTTTGGGACATGGTTTGACCCCCTTAGGAAAGTATTATCATCATGAAAAGTTCAGATCACTTACAACTCAATAGATTCTACCTTCCTGTAGCGTTTCAGCCTGATTGGACCTTGTTTTCACACAAATGGACCCAGAATGATGTTAAATTGTGCTTCGTGCAACATAATTCTGGGTGCCATTTACAAACCTTAAGTGATAATGACTCCATTCCTTTTTGTGGTTGTAGGGGCTGTTGATTGGAGTACACTAAAACAAACCTGATCTCTCTAGGACATTCAGAAGCCAAGTTATAAGCCCACAAATGTGTAACTGGACTACTTCTTTAAATTGACACCAGATCCGGTGACCTTTGGGACATGGTTTGACCCCCTTAGGAAAGTGCTATCATCATGAAACGTTCAGATCACTTACAACTCAATAGATTCTACCTTCCTGTAACGTTTCAGCCTGATTGGACCTTGTTTTCACACAAATGAACCCAGAATGATGTGAAATTGTGCTTCGTGCAACATAATTCTGGGTGCCATTTACAAACCATAAGTGCTAATGACTCCATTTCTTTTTGTGGTTTTAGGGGCTGTTGATTGGAGTACACTAAAACAAACTAACCTCTCTAGGACATTCAGAAGCCAAGTTATAAGCCCACAAATGTGTAACTGGACTACTACTTTAAATTGACACCAGGCCCGGTGACCTTTGGGACATGGTTTTACCCCCTATAGGAATGTGCGATCATCTTGAAACATTCAGATCACTTACAACTCAATAGATTCTACCTTCTTGTAGCGTTTCAGCCTGATTGGACCTTGTTTTCACACAAATGGACCCAGAATGAAGTGAAATTGTGCTTCGTGCAACATAATTCTGGGTGCCATTTACAAACCATAAGTGCTAATGACTCCATTCCTTTTTGTGGTTGTAGGGGCTGTTGATTAGAGTACACTAAAACAAACCTGATCCCTCTAGGACATTCAGAAGCCAAGTTATAAGCCCATTAATGTGTAACTGGACTACTTCTTTAAATTGACACCAGATCCGGTGACTTTTGGGACATGGTTTGACCCCTTTAGGAAAGTGCTATCATCATGAAACGTTCAGATCACTTGCAACTCAATAGATTCTACCTTCCTGTAACGTTTCAGCCTGATTGGACCTTGTTTTCACACAAATGAACCCAGAATGATGTGAAATTGTGCTTTGTGCAACATAATTCTGGGTGCCATTTAAAAACCATCAGTGCTAATGACTCCATTCCTTTTTGTGGTTGCAGGGGCTGTTGATTGGAGTACACTAAAACAACCCTGACCTCTCTACGACATTCAGAAGCCAAGTTATAAGCCCACAAATGTGTAACTGGACTACTTCTTTAAATTGACACCAGATCCGGTGACCTTTGGGACATGGTTTGACCCCCTTAGGAAAGTGTTATCATCATGAAACGTTCAGATCACTTACAACTCAATAGATTCTCCCTTCCTGTAACGTTTCAGCCTGATTGGACCTTGTTTTCACACAAATGGACCCAGAATGATGTGAAATTGTGCTTCGTGCAACATAATTCTGGGTGCCATTTACAAACCATAAGTGCTAATGACTCCATTCCTTTTTGTGGTTGTAGGGGCTGTTGATTGGAGAACACTAAAACAAACCTAACCTCTCTAGGACATTCAGAAACCAAGTTATAAACCCACAAAGGTGTAACTGGACTACTTCTTTAAAGTGACACCAGGCCCGGTGACCTTTGGGACATGGTTTTACCCCCTATAGGAATGAGCGATCATCTTGAAACGTTCAGATCACTTACAACTCAATAGATTCTACCTTCTTGTAGCGTTTCAGCCTGATTGGACCTTGTTTTCACACAAATGGACCCAGAATGATGTGAAATTGTGCTTCGTGCAACATAATTCTGGGTGCCATTTACAAACCTTAAGTGCTAATGACTCCATTCCTTTTTGTGGTTGTAGGGGCTGTTGATTTGAGTACACTAAAACAAACCTGATCTCTCTAGGACATTCAGAAGCCAAGTTATAAGCCCACAAATGTGTAACTGGACTACTTCTTTAAATTGACACCAGATCCGGTGACCTTTGGGACATGGTTTGACCCCCTTAGGAAAGTGCTATCATCATGAAACGTTCAGATCACTTACAACTCAATAGATTCTACCTTCCTGTAACGTTTCAGCCTGATTGGACCTTGTTTTCACACAAATGAACCCAGAATGATGTGAAATTGTGCTTCGTGCAACATAATTCTGGGTGCCATTTACAAACCATAAGTGCTAATGACTCCATTCCTTTTTGTGGTTTTAGGGGCTGTTGATTGGAGTACACTAAAACAAACTAACCTCTCTAGGACATTCAGAAGCCAAGTTATAAGCCCACAAATGTGTAACTGGACTACTACTTTAAATTGACACCAGGCCCGGTGACCTTTGGGACATGGTTTTACCCCCTATAGGAATGTGCGGTCATCTTGAAACGTTCAGATCACTTACAACTCAATAGATTCTACCTTCCTGTAACGTTTCAGCCTGATTGGACCTTGTTTTCACACAAATGAACCCAGAATGATGTGAAATTGTGCTTCGTGCAACATAATTCTTGGTGCCATTTACAAACCATTAGTGCTAATGACTCCATTCCTTTTTGTGCTTGTAGGGGCTGTTGATTGGAGTACACTAAAACAAACCTGATCTCTCTAGGACATTCAGAAGCCAAGTTATAAGCCCACAAATGTGTAACTGGACTACTTCTTTAAATTGACACCAGGCCCGGTGACCTTTGGGACATGGTTTGACCCCCTTAGGAAAGTGCTATCATCATGAAACGTTCAGATCACTTACAACTCAATAGATTCTACCTTCCTGTAACGTTTCAGCCTGATTGGACCTTGTTTTCACACAAATGAACCCAGAATGATGTGAAATTGTGCTTCGTGCAACATAATTCTGGGTGCCATTTACAAACCATAAGTGCTAATGACTCCATTCCTTTTTGTGGTTTTAGGGGCTGTTGATTGGAGTACACTAAAACAAACTAACCTCTCTAGGACATTCAGAAGCCAAGTTATAAGCCCACAAATGTGTAACTGGACTACTACTTTAAATTGACACCAGGCCCGGTGACCTTTGGGACATGGTTTTACCCCCTATAGGAATGTGCGGTCATCTTGAAACGTTCAGATCACTTACAACTCAATAGATTCTACCTTCTTGTAGCGTTTCAGCCTGATTGGACCTTGTTTTCACACAAATGGACCCAGAATGATGTGAAATTGTGCTTCGTGCAACATAATTCTGGGTGCCATTTACAAACCATAAGTGCTAATGACACCATTCCTTTTTGTGGTTGTAGGGGCTGTTGATTGGAGTACACTAAAACAAACCTGATCTCTCTAGGACATTCAGACGCCAAGTTATAAGCCCACAAATGTGTAACTGGACTACTTCTTTAAATTGACACCAGATCCGGTGACTTTTGGGACATGGTTTGACCCCCTTAGGAAAGTGCTATCATCATGAAACGTTCAGATCACTTGCAACTCAATAGATTCTACCTTCCTGTAACGTTTCAGCCTGATTGGACCTTGTTTTCACACAAATGAACCCAGAATGATGTGAAATTGTGCTTCGTGCAACATAATTCTGGGTGCCATTTAAAAACCATCAGTGCTAATGACTCCATTCCTTTTTGTGGTTGCAGGGGCTGTTGATTGGAGTACACTAAAACAACCCTGACCTCTCTACGACATTCAGAAGCCAAGTTATAAGCCCACAAATGTGTAACTGGACTACTTCTTTAAATTGACACCAGATCCGGTGACCTTTGGGACATGGTTTGACCCCCTTAGGAAAGTGTTATCATCATGAAACGTTCAGATCACTTACAACTCAAAAGATTCTCCCTTCCTGTAACGTTTCAGCCTGATTGGACCTTGTTTTCACACAAATGGACCCAGAATGATGTGAAATTGTGCTTCGTGCAACATAATTCTGGGTGCCATTTACAAACCATAAGTGCTAATGACTCCATTCCTTTTTGTGGTTGTAGGGGCTGTTGATTGGAGAACACTAAAACAAACCTAACCTCTCTAGGACATTCAGAAACCAAGTTATAAGCCCACAAAGGTGTAACTGGACTACTTCTTTAAAGTGACACCAGGCCCGGTGACCTTTGGGACATGGTTTTACCCCCTATAGGAATGAGCGATCATCTTGAAACGTTCAGATCACTTACAACTCAAGAGATTCTACCTTCTTGTAGCGTTTCAGCCTGATTGGACCTTGTTTTCACACAAATGGACCCAGAATGATGTGAAATTGTGCTTCGTGCAACATAATTCTGGGTGCCATTTACAAACCTTAAGTGCTAATGACTCCATTCCTTTTTGTGGTTGTAGGGGCTGTTGATTGGAGTACACTAAAACAAACCTGATCTCTCTAGGACATTCAGAAGCCAAGTTATAAGCCCACAAATGTGTAACTGGACTACTTCTTTAAATTGACACCAGATCCGGTGACCTTTGGGACATGGTTTGACCCCCTTAGGAAAGTGCTATCATCATGAAACGTTCAGATCACTTACAACTCAATAGATTCTACCTTCCTGTAACGTTTCAGCCTGATTGGACCTTGTTTTCACACAAATGAACCCAGAATGATGTGAAATTGTGCTTCGTGCAACATAATTCTGGGTGCCATTTACAAACCATAAGTGCTAATGACTCCATTCCTTTTTGTGGTTTTAGGGGCTGTTGATTGGAGTACACTAAAACAAACTAACCTCTCTAGGACATTCAGAAGCCAAGTTATAAGCCCACAAATGTGTAACTGGACTACTACTTTAAATTGACACCAGGCCCGGTGACCTTTGGGACATGGTTTTACCCCCTTAGGAAAGTGCTATCATCATGAAACGTTCAGATCACTTACAACTCAATAGATTCTACCTTCTTGTAATGTTTCAGCCTGATTGGACCTTGTTTTCACACAAATGGACCCAGAATGATGTGAAATTGTGCTTCGTGCAACATAATTCTGGGTGCCATTTACAAACCATAAGTGCTAATGACTCCATTCCTTTTTGTGGTTGTAGGGGCTGCTGATTGGAGTACACTAAAACAAACCTGATCTCTCCAGGTCATTCAGAAGCCAAGTTATAAGCCCACAAATGTGTAACTGGACTACTTCTTTAAAGTGACACCAGGCCCGGTGACCTTTGGGACATGGTTTGACCCCCTATAGGAATGTGCGATCATCATGAAACGTTCAGATCACTTACAACTCAATAGATTCTACCTTCTTGTAACGTTTCAGTCTGATTGGACCTTGTTTTCACACAAATTAACCCAGAATGATGTGAAATTGTGCTTCGTGCAACATAAATCTGGGTGCCATTTACAAACCATAAGTGCTAATGACTCCATTCCTTTTTGTGGTTGTAGGGGCTGTTGATTGGAGTACACTAAAAAAAACCTAACCTCTCTAGGACATTCAGAAGCCAAGTTATAAGCCCACAAAGATGTAACTGGACTACTTCTTTAAAGTGACACCAGGCCCGGTGACCTTTGGGACATGGTTTTACCCCCTATAGGAATGTGTGATCATCTTGAAACGTTCAGATCACTTACAACTCAATAGATTCTACCTTCTTATAGCGTTTCAGCCTGATTGGACCTTGTTTTCACACAAATGGACCCAGAATGAAGTGAAATTGTGCTTCGTGCAACATAATTCTGGGTGCCATTTACAAACCATAAGTGCTAATGACTCCATTCCTTTTTGTGGTTGTAGGGACTGTTGATTGGAGTACACTAAAACAAACCTGACCTCTCTAGGACATTCAGAAGCCAAGTTATAAGCCCACAAAGGTGTAACTGGACTACTTCTTTAAAGTGACACCAGGCCCTGTGACCTTTGGGACATGGTTTTACCCCCTATAGGAATGTGCGATCATCTTGAAATGTTCAGATCACTTACAACTCAATAGATTCTACCTTCTTGTAGCATTTCAGCCTGATTGGACCTTGTTTTCACACAAATGGACCCAGAATGATGTGAAATTGTGCTTCGTGCAACATAATTCTGGGTGCCATTTACAAACCATAAGTGCTAATGACTCCATTCCTTTTTGTGGTTGTAGGGGCTGTTGATTGGAGTACACTAAAGCAAACCTGATCGCTCTAGGACATTCAGAATCCAAGTTTTAAGCCCACAAATGTGTAACTGGACTACTTCTTTAAATTGACACCAGATCCGGTGACCTTTGGGACATGGTTTGACCCCCTTAGGAAAGTGCTATCATCATGAAACGTTCAGATCACTTACAACTCAATAGATTCTACCTTCTTGTAATGTTTCAGCCTGATTGGACCTTGTTTTCACAAAAATGGACCCAGAATGATGTGAAATTGTGCTTCGTGCAACATAATTCTGGGTGCCATTTACAAACCATAAGGCTAATGACTCCATTCCTTTTGTGGTTGTAGGGGCTGTTGATTGGAGTACACTAAAACAAACCTGATCTCTCCAGGACATTCAGAAGCCAAGTTATAAGCCCACAAATGTGTAACTGGACTACTTCTTTAAAGTGACACCAGGCCCGGTGACCTTTGGGACATGGTTTGACCCCCTATAGGAATGTGCGATCATCATGAAACGTTCAGATCACTTACAACTCAATAGATTCTACCTTCTTGTAACGTTTCAGCCTGATTGGACCTTGTTTTCACACAAATTAACCCAGAATGATGTGAAATTGTGCTTCGTGCAACATAATTCTGGGTGCCATTTACAAACCATAAGTGCTAATGACTCCATTCCTTTTTGTGGTTGTAGGGTCTGTTGATTGGAGTACACTAAAACAAACCTAACCTCTCTAGGACATTCAGAAGCCAAGTTATAAGCCCACAAAGATGTAACTGGACTACTTCTTTAAAGTGACACCAGGCCCGGTGACCTTTGGGACATGGTTTTACCCCCTATAGGAATGTGCGATCATCTTGAAACGTTCAGATCACTTACAACTCAATAGATTCTACCTTCTTATAGCGTTTCAGCCTGATTGAACCTTGTTTTCACACAAATGGACCCAGAATGAAGTGAAATTGTGCTTCGTGCAACATAATTCTGGGTGCCATTTACAAACCATAAGTGCTAATGACTCCATTCCTTTTTGGGGTTGTAGGGGCTGTTGATTGGAGTACACTAAAACAAACCTGATCTCTCTAGGACATTCAGAAGCCAAGTTATAAGCCCACAAATGTGTAACTGGACTACTTTAAATTGACACCAGATCCGGTGACATTTGGGACATGGTTTGACCCCCTTAGGAAAGTGCTATCATCATGAAACGTTCAGATCACTTAAAACTCAATAGATTCTACCTTCTTGTAACGTTTCAGCCTGATTGGACCTTGTTTTCACACAAATGGACCCAGAATGATGTGAAATTGTGCTTCGTGCAACATAATTCTGGGTGCCATTTACAAACCATAAGTGCTAATGACTCCATTCCTTTTTGTGGTTGTAGGGGCTGTTGATTGGAGTACATTAAAACAATCCTGATCTCTCTAGGACATTCAGAAGCCAAGTTATAAGCCTACAAAGATGTAACTGGACTACTTCTTTAAAGTGACACCAGGCCCGGTGACCTTTGGGACATGGTTTTACCCCCTATAGGAATGTGCGATCATCTTGAAACGTTCAGATCACTTTCAACTCAATAGATTCTACCTTCCTGTAACGTTTCAGCCTGATTGGACCTTGTTTTCACACAAATGGACCCAGAATGATGTGAAATTGTGCTTCGTGCAACATAATTCTGGGTGCCATTTAAGAACCATAAGTGCTAATGACTCCGTTCCTTTTTGTGGGTGTAGGGGCTGTTGATTGGAGTACACTAAAACAACCCTGATCTCTCTAGGACATTCAGAAGCCAAGTTATAAGCCCACAAAGGTGTAACTGGACTACTTCTTTAAAGTGACACCAGGCCCGGTGACCTTTGGGACATGGTTTGACCCCCTATAGGAAAGTGCTATCATCATTAAACGTTCAGATCACTTACAACTCAATAGATTCTACCTTCCTGTAACGTTTCTGCCTGATTGGACCTTGTTTTCACACAAATGAACCCAGAATGATGTGAAATTTTGCTTCGTGCAACATAATTCTGGGTGCCATTTACAAACCATAAGTGCTAATGACTCCATTCCTTTTTGTGGTTGTAGGGGCTATTGATTGGAGTACATTAAATCAAACCTGACCTCTCCAGGACATTCAGAAGCCAAGTTATAAGCCCACAAATGTGTAACTGGACTGCTACTTTAAATTGACACCAGATCCGGTGACATTTGGGACATGGTTTGACCCCCTTAGGAAAGTGCTATCATCATGAAACGTTCAGATCACTTACAACTCAATAGATTCTACCTTCCTGTAACGTTTCAGCCTGATTGGACCTTGTTTTCACACAAATGAACCCAGAATGATGTGAAATTGTGCTTCGTGCAACATAATTCTGGGTGCCATTTAAAAACCATAAGTGCTAATGACTCCATTCCTTTTTGTGGTTGTAGGGGCTGTTGATTGGAGTATACTAAAACAAACCTGATCTCTCTAGGACATTCAGAAGCCAAGTTATAAGCCCACAAATGTGTAACTGGACTACTTCTTTAGACACCAGATCCGGTGACCTTTGGGACATGGTTTGACCCCCTTAGGGAAGTGCTATCATCATGAAACGTTCAGATCACTTACAATTTAATAGATTCTACCTTCCTGTAATGTTTCAGCCTGATTGGACCTTGTTTTCACACAAATGGACCCAGAATGATGTGAAATTGTGCTTCGTGCAACATAATTCTGGGTGCCATTTACAAACCATAAGTGCTAATGACTCCATTCCTTTTTGTGGTTGTAGGGGCTGTTGATTGGAGTACACTAAAACAAACCTGATCTCTCTAGGACATTCAGAAGCCAAGTTATAAGCCCACAAATGTGTAACTGGACTACTTCTTTAAATTGACACCAGATCCGGTGACCTTTGGGACATGGTTTGACCCCCTTAGGAAAGTGCTATCATCATGAAACGTTCAGATCACTTACAACTCAATAGATTCTACCTTCCTGTAACGTTTCAGCCTGATTGGACCTTGTTTTCACACAAATGAACCCAGAATGATGTGAAATTGTGCTTCGTGCAACATAATTCTGGGTGCCATTTAAAAACCATAAGTGCTAATGACTCCATTCCTTTTTGTGGTTGTAGGGGCTGTTTATTGGAGTACACTAAAACAAACCTGATCGCTCTAGGACATTCAGAAGCCAAGTTATAAGCCCACAAATGTGTAACTGGACTACTTCTTTAAATTGACACCAGATCCGGTGACCTTTGGGACATGGTTTGACCCCCTTAGGAAAGTGCTATCATCATGAAACGTTCAGATCACTTGCAACACAATAGATTCTACCTTCCTGTAACGTTTCAGCCTGATTGGACCTTGTTTTCACACAAATGAACCCAGAATGATGTGAAATTGTGCTTCGTGCAACATAATTCTGGGTGCCATTTAAAAACCATAAGTGCTAATGTCTCCATTCCTTTTTGTGGTTCTAGGGGCTGTTGATTGGAGTACACTAAAACAAACCTGATCTCTCTAGGACAATCAGAAGCCAAGTTATAAGCCCACACACCAAGATGTAACTGGTACTACTTCTTTAAAGTGACACTTGGCCCGGTGACCTTTGGGACATGGTTTGAGCCCCTATAGGAATGTGCGATCATCTTGAAACGTTCAGATAACTTACAACTCAATAGATTCTACCTTCTTGTAGCGTTTCAGCCGGATTGGACCTTGTTTTTACACAAATTGACCCAGAATCATGTGAAATTGTGCTTAGTGCAACATAATTCTGGGTGCCATTTAAGAACCATAAGTGCTAATGACTCCATTCCTTTTTGTGGTTGTAGGGGCTGTTGATTGGAGTACACTAAAATAAACCTGATCTCTCTAGGACATTCAGAAGCCAAGTTATAAGCCCACAAATGTGTAAATGGACTACTTCTTTAAATTGACACCAGATCCGGTGACCTTTGGGACATGGTTTGACCCCCTTAGGAAAGCGCTATCATCATGAAACGTTCAGATCACTTACAACTCAATAGATTCTAGCTTCCAGTAACGTTTCAGCCTGATTGGACCTTGTTTTCACACAAATGAACCCAGAATGATGTGAAATTGTGCTTCGTGCAAAATAATTCTGGGTGCCATTTACAAACCATAAGTGCTAATGACTCCATTCCTTTTTGTGGTTGTAGGGGCTGTTGATTGGAGTACATTAAAATAAACCTGATCTCTCTAGGACATTCAGAAGCCAAGTTATAAGCCCACAAAGGTGTAACTGGACTACTTCTTTAAAGTGACACTTGGCCCGGTGACCTTTGGGACATGGTTTGACCCCCTTTAGGAATGTGCGATCATCTTGAAACGTTCAGATCACTTACAACTCAATAGATTCTACCTTCTTGTAGCGTTTCAGCCGGATTG